>NW_027397085.1:22762501-22800930 GCF_003265705.2 Callorhinus ursinus
ATCACTAAATTTCTTTACAAAAGAATTTTTGCCAATTTGTAGCTTCCACCAGAAGCCAACTGGGTAGTACCAGTTTTCTTGCTGTGTGACTTGAATGAAGGACCTAACCTCTTAGAACTTCATTTGTCATTAGGAAAGCAGGGTTCATTATTCTACCCTCATAGGATTATTGTGAAGAGGAAATGAAATTGTTAGCTCCGGTCTTCTGAGGCCTATTCCAAGGACATTGAAAGTTAATGTTTCTGCCGTTAACTAGTTGTCTGACCTCAGCCCTCCTCCACGCTAATGGTGTTGTCTTGGACTGGTTGCCTGGAGCTGCTCAGCTCCTCATCTGTGAATGTCTACTAGACGCACGTGCATGGTAGTCACTACCTAAAAAAGAATGGACATTTCAAAACCCAGTAATTCTAAGATAAGAGGAAGACAGCAAATAAAAGTGTCATTCAAAAGAATAAATAAAAGTCACCAGTATGACATACGAACATCAGTATAATAATCTGCTGACTGCGTGTTGGAGACTTGTATTTCCTTCTTGGTTACGTGAATCTTTTCAAGATTTTTTTATGGCTCGATCAGTTAAATGATGGTAACGGCCCTCTGCTCACCTATCCCCTCCCCGTCAGCTCAGCTTGTCCTGCTATCTCTAGAGTTTTAGTCCCAAGCAATGTAGCCTTTGTAGTGAAAACCTCTCGGTGAAAGTGAGAATGCTGTGAGTGTAACAGTCTTTGGTCCTTTCCCTGAGTTTAAGTCAATGCCTTTACCTTGACTGTGAGCCTTAAGAATCCAGAATCCCGTGATGGCTCATTTGAATTCATCAGGGTTGTAAGAGACTGCCCAGTGGTAAAACTTTGGGGGAACCCCTGCAATCAGCCAGCTGCAGCTGGGGGGCATTGCCTTCTATGAAACTCGATGAACCTGAGAAGTTAGGCTTTTAGCTGAAATGGCAGAAAGTGTTTTTTATTGTTATGTTAATCACCATACATTACATCATTAGTTTTTGATGTAGTGTTCCATGATTCATTGTTTGTGCATAACACCCAGTGCTCCACGCAGAACGTGCCCTCTTTAATACCCATCACCAGGCTAACCCATCCCCCTACCCCTCCCCTCTAGAGCCCTCAGTTTGTTTTTCAGAGACCATTGTCTCTCGTGGTTCTACGTCTCCCCCTCCGATTTACTCCCCTTCATTCTTCCCCTCCAGCTATCTTCTTCTTCTTCTTTTTTTTTCTTAACACATATTGCATTATTTGTTTCAGAGGTACAGATCTGTGATTCAACAGTCTCACACAATTCACAGCGCTCACCATAGCACATACCTCCCCAATGTCCATCACCCAGCCACCCTTCCCTTCCACCCCCCACCACTCCAGCAACCCTCAGTTTGTTTCCTGAGATTAAGAATTCCTCATATCAGCGAGGTCATATGATACATGTAGAAAGTGGTTTCTTGAGCCCTAGATATGTCACTGGCATTATTTGCATAGTGATCGGAAGTCACGTCTCCGCACATCATGCAGCATTTATTTTTTTAATTTAATTTAATTTTATTATGTTAGTCACCATACAGTACATCATTAGTTTTTGATGTAGTGTTCCATGATTCATTGTTTTCTTGTAACACCCAGTGCTCCATGCAATACATGCCCTCCTTAATACCCATCACTGGGCTAACCCATCCCCCTACCCCTCTCCCCTCCAGAACCCTCAGTTTGTTTCCCGGAGTCCATAGTCTCTCATGGTTTGTCTCCCCCTCTGATTCCCCCCCCCTTCATTTTTCCCTTCCTTCTCCTAATGTCCTCCATGCTATACCTTATGTTCCACAAGTAAGTGAAACCATATGATAATTGACTTTCTCTGCTTGACTTATTTCATGCAGCATTTAATGCAGGGGCCAAGAATCAGGAAATCGGGTAGAGGCCCTGCCTTGGCCGCACTCAGTGGCCACATTGCTTGGACTGGTTGCTCTGAACTTCAGTATCATCTTTTGTAAATCAGGGATTGGACTAGGAGGGTTGGTTTTAATTCTGACATGATGTGATTTTTTTTTTTTTTTTTTGGAGCCGTTCCTCCTTTCCCTCAGTGTGTAAATATCAAGATTTAAATTTTTTTTCTGACAGATTGTCTTTAAGCCTGCATAAAAATCCAAGAGTTTAAGTTAAGTGGGGATCCAGGACCGTCAGAGATAATTCATGTAACAAGTAGATGGTCAAGGGTTGAGGTGGTGGCAATAAAATATTTAAAAATGATAAACATGCTTTCATAAAATACTAGTTAGCAAGGGGGGGATGGTAAGCATGTGGTAGGGATGTTACAGTTTCATTTTATAGTCCTGTTCAGGTGAGTTAAATAAAGTGCTTATTACAAAGATTTGTAGGAGTTGTAGGGGTCTTTGAGCTATTGGTACCCCATAATAGACATGTTGCCTTATTTTTAATCCATGCTTTCTGAAAACAGACTGTTCTGGAAATTTGGAGAAAACCAGATACAGTATTAATATTAACTGTCATCTATTGAGTGTTTGCCATGAGCCAAGCACTGCACTATTTTATGAGCCCTGGTTTCTCCCAGTGACTGTGAGAGAGAGTCCATTTTACAGATGAGGGAGCGGAGGCACAAGTTACTTTACTTGCACAGGGTCATCAGCCAGCAGGTGGCAGAGCTGGAATTCCAGGGGGTCTGACCTCAGAGCCCATCCTCTTAACTGCCGTACTCTGACTCCCTGGCCTTGAGGGCAGAATCCTTTCCCCCAAAGAGCTTGACTGAGGAGACAGGACAAATGCATGACTGGTCTCCATCAGCTTGGGGTATGACCTTGGAGTCACATGACCTTCTTAAAGTCAACACTTGTCAGAACATAGAGAAAATGTCATCTCCATAACACTTACTGTGATACTTGCTCGCTTTCCTAACACTCCTTTTCTCTCACACCCACCCAGGAATCTTTGGAGATTTGGGAGCCATGTTCTCCCCACTGTTCTGGATAGACTTTCCGACCAATCTGTTACTTTTCTGAGCTCGCTTTCCCACTCTGTTGTGCTAAATTCAAAAACAGAGACAACAAGAAAATAGGTGTTTGTGGCCACCATAAATCTTCACATACCTCATATAAACCTAAGGCAGACACAGAATTGAAAACTGAAACAGCGCTGGCCAGTGGCATTGAAATACTGGAAAAATTGGGACTGTGTCTGCAGATTGTGTGGACTAAATGCATTTGAGGCACAAATCTTTTGTGGATCAGATCTGTTGTAGGACTGGACTTGAATTCAGCTGGGTTCTTTGTGCTAAATTAAGATTCTTAGTTTGACCAACAAGGCCAGAAAAATGTCATTGAGGCGTCTCAGATCAGGAGTTAATACAGAATTCTGGGTAGAGCAACTTGAATTGCAAAGGTAATTTAATTTCTTAAAGGTACATCCAATAGTTAAACCAGTTGTGTGCTTAAGCCCTGCAGCATACTAATTAAATGCTCTGTGAGTTCTCCGAGGTGTCCCGCTGTTCCCCTTGATCATTTTTCCTTCTCTGTAGGTGGGATTTCTTATTCTGTGTCCCCAGTCTGTGGGAGAATTTCATCTCTTGCTGAATGACCCCTTTGGTTGTGCCCACCCTCTGTGGGACTTGTGGTACCAGGCAGAGCCCCAGCAGGAGACGGGGAGAAGGCTGGAGAGCCTGCCACGTAATGAGGAAAGAAGCCTGTGGCTTGTGAACCCAGGTTTGTTGGAGTGATATTTCTTTGTCTTTTTGGGAGAAGATTTTTCTTCTTCGGGATCCCACTTGCTGCCTGGGATTTGACCCTTCCCTCCCTCCCTTCCTCCCTTCTTCCCTTCTTTTCTTCCTTCCTTCCTTGTGGGGGCTGGGAGGGGCAGAGCAGGGAGAGGGAGAGAGAGAGAGAATATTAAGCAGGCTCCAGGCTCATCGCGGAGTCCAACAGGGGCTTGATCTTACAACCCTGAGATCATGACCTGAGTCAAAATCAAGAGTCATCAGACACTTAACTGACTGAGTCACCTTGACTCCTTAATTCTTGTCTAGCTTTCTTCCTTAGAGTCTAGCTAAACTATGTTTCTGTTTTTCTCCGAATTTTGTTAGAAAAGGAAAATGGTGGGTTTTTGAGAGTTAATTAACTCCTTTCATACTGACACCAATTAAAGAAGAATTTAAAGGCTATAATTAAAAAAAGCACTCAGTTGATAGCCTCTGGTGGGGATGTTGCTTTTTTACTTTTCAAGATACTAACATTTTTTAAAGTGTTTTTCTCTTTGCTTCTTGATATGTTTGAGTATTTCATAATTTAAAAAATGGCTGCACTTCTCCCAAAAAGACTCTTTCAGTCTCTATAAAAAAAATTAAGGTTTTGTTTAAAATGTTTTTGTATAGGTGCTACCTGCACATGTTTTAAAATATTTATTTTCAGCAGAGCCATATAAGTTCTTTTGCCCTAGATATCTTTGAAAACCAGCAGAATGCCCTGTACTGATCAGCTGTGTGACCTTGAGTAGTTGACCTTAATTTCAGAGTCTCATTTTCCTCATCTGTAAAGTGAGGATAGTATTGGAATCTACTTTGTCAAGTACTTATGAGAAGTAAATGAGTTATATGCATGAAATGCTCAGGACAGGACTTGGCACACAGCAGATAATCAGTTATTATTTAAAATGAAAAATGCAAGGAAGTTATAAGCAAAAACTTATTTTTCCTAGTAAGGCTGCAGACAGTTATTTAGAGGTTATGATAATCTGTCTTTGAAGTCACTGGAATCCGAACTTAAAATCTCTGGGCCCTCTCTCATAGGGTGCGTACAGATAGAGCCTCTGGTGAAATGTGAATGATAGTACTTACCTTCTGAGCAGGAGAATAAAAAGGAATAGTATAATGAAGTGCTTAAAATATCTTGGCATATATTAAATACTCCAGAAATGATAACTGTTATCCTGCCATTATAGCTCAAATTGGCATGTTCTTTTCAGTCTTTTATGTGCAGATTTTAGACAGTCATAATTACAGTGTAAGTACAATTTCATGTCTTGCTCTTTTCAGGTAATATTATATCATAAATGCATATCACAGCAACTGGAGGAACTGCAAAGCCAACATTTTAATGACTGCATAATACTTCGTTAAGTTGTTATATAATAATTGATTGCCCTGTTTCTTTAGGATTGAACACTGAAGTCGTTTCCAAGCTTCCCATTAGAAGCGAGACCATGTGAAACATCTTTATACTAGAATCTTTGATATTTCGCGTCATTACCATAGAAAAGATTCCCTGAAGTACTGGTATCAGGATGTGGCGGTTTTCATGATTCTTCGTTTGCCTTAGTGTACAGGAGGCTTCAATGTGGGGCTCAGCACTTTATCCTCAGCACCTAGCGCATAGTCAGTGCTCAGTAAATAGTTACTGAATTAGTGAACACATGTGCATATTATTGAATGATTTTCCGAACGTGCAAAGACTTTGTTTCTATCCTAGTTTTTAAGGATCTTTTGTTTATTTATTAGGGAGAGAGAGAGAGCGAGGAGGGGGGGGGGGGGGGGGGGGGGTTTCAAGAAGAGGGAGAAGCGGACTCCCTGCTGAGTTGGAAGCCTGACCTGGGGCTCCAGACCCTTCACCGACTGAGCCACCCAGGTGCCCCTGTTTCTATTCTATTTTTTAAAATATTCTTAAAGGCAGCGAAACTTTTTAGTCATTGGGGTAATAGGAAAGGTAATAACAGGTCATATTTGTTGAGCACTTTCTATGCCCTAGGCATCATCCTCAGTACTTACGTGTGTTACCTCCAATTTGTGTAACACTGCTCTGCGGTAAGGACTGTTATGACCATTTTACAGATTTAGGAGACAGTCGACGTGCCCCAAGTCACACAGGTGGTGAGTGGTAGAACCCATTTTCACATGAGGCAGTCAGACCCTTAAGTCTCTTCACCTGATGACTAGATTGCATATCCCTCCTACTTTACTTTTCCAGCAGCTCGTCCCTTTCCATGTCAGCCAGTCTAACAAATGATTTCCCAGGGAACCTGAATTTCTTGGCCAAATTCCAAACAAAGTGTGATTCAGGTGTCCCTGAGCTTGGAGGGTTTTGCTTCAGTCTCAGAATGAGAGCCAGAATTGCTTACAGGTGCTTGTTCTTTAAAAGGAGTCTCACCTTTGCAGTTCACCAAGTGAAGGATGTGCAAATGTATTTTTTTTTTTTATAAAACGGAGCTTTTTTTTTATTGAAGGGAAGAATTTTATCACATTGTTAAACATTCAAGGCAGCTGGGAGATTTATAACGTCGTTCTTGTGGGAGTTATTAATTCATGAAGGAATATCTGGGACCAAACAATACAAAGGATAAGATCCTAGGGATTAACCAATAATGCTTCCATTTAGTTAGCAATTGAAATAGAGCAATTTTTAAAGAGTATCACATGTGCTATTACAACCATTTCTTCACTCTCTCTTTCCCCTTATCAGTTTATTATTTGATAATAATGGGGATAATGGCTGGGGACTTTAAAGAATATTTGCATCTGTGAGCACTACATGGTTTTTTTTCCCCCCTTTGCAAATAAATGACTCTTAAAAACAGCAGGTAGGTTATCTTTAGACTATTATTTGCACATAGTGATTTTATGATTTAGTCATTTATTTGTAGCTTTTGTTCTGGTTGTTTGTGTTAATTTGTAATATTAAATGCTTATACTTGCCATGGACGTCATGGTTCTGCCGTATACTGCACCGGTGGCATGCAGGATGGGGAGTGCAGATGAGCCCTCCTAGTTACGTAGCTAAGGTTCATTACGGCCCTCCAGCTCACAGCTCTAACCTCATACCTCATTCAGCCTCCCTGGGGTTTTAGCCCCAAGAAATAATGAAAGCCTTTTTGTGGGAAGTAACAGCCTTACTAGTTTTTCGATAAAACCAAGGAATTCTAATTGGCAGATATTGTGTGAAAATGGGAATGTTACCTGTGCCACGTGCCTGTCCTCCTTCTTCCTAGTGCATGGGAGAGCTTCACTTGGTATCAACAGAAAATGAAGCGCGTTTGGAGATGAGATGAGGTGCTTTTATCCTTAAGGAAGTTTCAAGAATTACAGGTAGCTTCGTTTCAGCCCGCCTCCCCTAAATAGATAAATTAAAATCACCCAGATGTAGATGGAAATAACTTTGGGATGGCAGGAAAGACTATGCCTAAGGCAACATGTCATTTTTTGGGGATTTGACTAAGAGAAGCCTGAAAATGTACCTTTTTAAGGAGGTGATGTCTTGTGGGCTCAGTCACAAAAACCAGGGTGTGAATCTGGATTCTGCACTTACATAGCTGTAAGGCTCATTTTCTTCATGTCACTGACTCGTACGTTGAGTGTGAGGCTTAAATGAGAACAGGCCTATGATGTGCTCGGCACAGCCTAGTAGGGCCATAGTCTTTCTATAAACAGTTCTTTCCTGTGACTTGGATTCTAGTTCTGTTCCTTTTGCTGAAGACCCTGTGACCTAGAGAAAGCTGGCTTACTCTGTGGGGCTCAGTGTTGTCAAATGGAAGTTTTAGTAGCTCTTAGAGGTGATGTGAAGATCAGGTAAAATGCCCAAATGCTTGGAGAAATCTGATCCAGGCATGAGGTGAGCCCTTGCTGACATATCTTCTGGGTCACTGACCATCCACTGAATGGGGGTGGGGTGGCGGGGGTGGGTTGGGGTGCCTGGTCATGGGAGTCCCACTGTGAGGGACCCGTAGTCAGATTTGGGTCTGCAAAGAAATCAATAGTCGCTTTTCAGGCCCCAGGGAGAAAGGGTGGGAATGCCTGACAAAAGTCTGTCATGTGTCAGTAGCTTTATATGTTGCCTCAGTGAATCCTCACAGCAATCCTGCAAGCAGGCATGCTTGCTCACCTCCCTCCACCCATTGTATGGGTCCAGAAACAAACTCATTGAGGTACATACCCATTGTGGTAAGAGTTGGAGAAATCCAGGTTTAAATTTCAGGTTGGTCACTTAACTCACTCTGTGACCCTGAGCAAGTTACTCTCCTCTTTTTTTTTTTTTTAATTTTTTATTGTTGTGTTAATCACCATATATTACATCATTAGTTTTTGAGTTACTCTCCTCTTTGAGGCCCAATTTCCTTACCTGGAAATGGTGAGAGTAAACGTGTCTTAGCTCAGGGGACTCCTGAGAGGATTAACTGAGATAATTTCAGTATTGGTGAGATTTGGTGTGATGGGTTTTTGACTGAAATATGGCTTTTGAAAATTGTATTTCCTTCAAAGGACACGTGAGATGTGAAGACGCAGCAGGCTGACCTTACATGTAAAGAAAATTGTTGACGTACAGAAAATAATATGAATGTGGGTAAAAAGAAGGAAAGAAGGGGAGAGCTCAAAGTAAGAGGAGAATTATCTGGGCATCTAGTGGATTTATTTCTTCTGTTAGAGAAAACAAGCATGCTGGCAATCATTTTATCTCTCAGAACAGGGAAGAAGCAAGGCGGAATTATGACTGTGCTTAAATTTGATGAATAGTGAATAAGTGCCAATAAAGGGAAGTGATAGGAGCCTTGTGTTTTAGTTTGTTTGTTAAAAGAGTTGGTACTGGACCCCTTCAGTGTGCCAGGCACTGAGGCAGTGTCACCTTAGTGTTGGGGAAGACTGCCCTATAATGAGGACTGGCAGATGGCATAGAGGTAGAAAGCCTCCCCTCTGTGGAGGTTTCTAAGCAGGCAACAGAAGATCGTGTGTCAGAAATGTCATGGATGGCATGTGGCACTAGGTTGGAGGCTGGCCTGTTGGTTAGTGGTGAAAAAGCCATATAGTCCAAGTCAGGAAAAATAAAATTATATATAGGTCGTTTTAAAAAACTAAAAATGAAAATAGATTAATGGGGTTACACTGGAGGGTTGGGGAAGGAATTTTATAAAATAGGCAAACACCAATGCCCAAGTGCCTTTTAGCTACTAAACTGTTCATGCCACGTCAGAGTTTATTTGAGAACTGGCAAGAGGGAAATGGCTTGGTCATCTTTCATCCTGGGACACCTCTCTGACTCAGGCGCATCACCCACAGTTCCTTGCAAAGACTTTGCTCTCTGGACTAGACATTATAGTGTCCTTTCCAATTCTTAGTTTTTATTATTTGGGGGTATATTCTTTTCCACAACCAGTTGTGAGATTAAGTATTCTCTTTAAGGAGAGAGGGAGTTTTATAATGTGAAGCACAGACATCTGAATTATTATATCTGTTAATGTTCTGCAGTTACACCTAAAGATTTTGGGTTACTTATCAAAATAAAAATGAATCTTATGCAAGAGTTTATTAGCTACTATGGGAAAGTTATATTGAGGTCATACATCCTATCAGATATTCCTACTTGAAAAGCATTGTATTTAAAGTAATTTGTAGAGGTGATTAAATATTGATTCATATATTAAGAATTGTGCCATTTAGTTTGGGAGCAGGGCTGCAATGTCTAATTTATTTATCAGGCTTTTTGAACATGGTAAATAGGGAAGGGAAGAACAAGCTCCTGCTGTGTACCCAGCATTATAATAGGCATTTTCACATATACAATCTCATTTATGCCTTCTGCCCCCTTGTGCGGAAACATCCTGGATCCTGGACTCTCAGTCCTGATTGCTTTGGGTCAAATCAAGACTCTTTGCTTGTTAGTTATTGTGTGATTTTTGTCCAGATGCTTAATTTTTCTGAACCTCAGATCTCATCCAAAAAAAAAAGGATAATCCTCTAAGGCAGATAGGAGAGTAAACTAAGCCAATGGCAGGTAAACCACTCAGCACAGTGCTTGGCATAGAGTATATGCCAATAATTTTGACTATTGTTTGGTGTTATCCTAGCTTTATGGGTGAGGAACACCTAAATGTAAATGAATTAACCTACATCAGATTAAAAGATCCTTTACTGGGCAAAAGACTCTTCCTGGAGAAGCCTTGAGCAGTGTTTCTCTTTTACTGAGAAAACTGGATGCGGATTCCTCCCTTTTTCCCCACAGACGATGCCCACTGGCCAGGTGTTTCTCCCTTCTCCTAGAGCTTCCTTTCTATTGGGGGGAGGGGATGGCTGACAGTACAAAATATTTGAAAAAGCACGACCATTTTTTATCATGATGAGTGCTATAAAGACAGTAGGACCAAGCTGTGTGATCCAGGCTGTGGCCAGGCTGTTTTAGCTAGGGCCGTCGGGAGTCTCTGAGGAGGTGCTGGCTGAGTGGAGATCTCAGTATGGCAAGGAGGTATCCGGCCACTGGAAGATCTGGGGATGTTCCTGCTGGAGGGAACGGTGCGTGAAAGAGAAAGGAACTGAGCATGCTGCCTGAATGGAAAGCAGGCTTGTGTCTTTGCAGGGCACCAACCTTAGTGGGAAATCCCTGGAGCCGTGATAGTGAGTGTGCATGTCTTATAAGGGCAATGGGACACTCTGAAAGGGTTGAAGCAGGGAGTGACATGTTCTCATCCTTCCTTCTAAATTCATACCGTTAGGATTCTACACAGAGGAAGTGAAAAGATTTGAGGAAAGTTTTGTGTAAACCAACTGGATGAAAAAAATAGAAAAAGACGTGAGGTCAACTTGATGTAAATGTTTTTATCGAAAGTGAGTGGTTTTCTAATGTGAACTTCAGCATTTGACATTACTGCACTTTGTAAACATCCCCATGGCTAATCCAGATTCTTGGGGACCCATTTTAGGTCCTGCCTCTGCTGTCAAATTCTTTTCACATCATTCTTTTCCACCTTTTTTTTTTTTTTTTTTTAATACTTCCATTCTTTATTCTTTCCTTGTTTTGTTCTTTCATCTCCTGGGCAGCCCGTGTTATCCTGGCCTTTTCCACTGCTCTTTGAAGAATCCTAACTCCTGGGCAGAATGCTACTGTAATGTTAAAATTCAGACTCTTTCAGCCTGGCATTCGAAAGTAATCAGTTTTTCAGTCTTGTAATCCATCAACATCCAGTACCTTTTGTGTGCCGAATTCTGCACCCATCTTTTATCTTTGTGATAATTAAGTGAGCTGTTCTTGTTTTGTTAAGAGTGCCCCATAGACGTGTCTTTTGAGAACTGCTTTAGAACTCTGCAATTTTTATAAGGTCTAATACCACTCTCTTTGGGACCTGCTAGGTCAGTCAGGGCTTCTTAAGGAAGCATCATTTGGAGAACAGAATAAATATACTGTCTGGATCGAGCCACCTTTAGCTCCAGTTTTTTCCAGCTCCCCTTCAGACAAGCTTTTTGTTTCCCACAATAATCAGCTATTTCTCAGAGACTCTTAGCGTGGGGGATCTGTGAAGTGTTTTCAATCTGTGAGACTCTGGGACGCCTTTGTGGGGATGCGCTTGGCCCACACAGTGTTGGTATTAGGGAAATGAGACCGTGAGAGGGCTCACTTCTCTGTACATTGGCAAATAGAGAAAGATAGCCTTGTTACAGAAAAAATCTCAGAGGGGAAAGGAATAATAAAATCAAGCTGCTTTATGGTTTGTCAGTCCAAAAAGCTTTTAAGCCATATCTATAAAGGTGGATTCACTTAATGTTTGCTCTGCACTTCAGACATCATTGTGTGATAAGTGGTGTAAATTTAGCCTCTTTAAGCCTGATCTCCTAGGGGTTGATTTTTAAGCATTGGAACTTTATTTGAAAGGACTCTATCGATTGGGTTTTTATTTGGTCCCTCCATACTAAAGAGAGGTACTAAATAATGGTTTGGCCGCCCTGTTAGGGGTTTTTTTTTTTTTTTAATTCACTTTATAGGTCTCTCTCTCTCTGCCTCTGTTCTCCACCTTCTATTTCTAACTGTTCTCCTTAAAAAGACTAAAGTGGTATGAGAGAGGGGGGAAAAGGGGGAAAGAAAAATCAACTGTCACATTGTGAACATAATTGATTCAATAAATAATGTCTTTCAATTCCCAAGGCAAACCTCAAAGTCTTCACTTATGTCAGTTAGTGTTCAGCTCCATAAGTGGTGGCATTCTTCTTAGGCGACTGGGGAGAGTTCACCGGTGCTCACTTCCTAAGGAGGGAGCGTGCTTTCCTGTTTTTAAAGACATACCACCAGATTTATGCGAAAAGGAGGTTGCAGCGGAATCAACGTGGCTGTCCTTATTCTTCCTGAAAATAGAAGGAAGGCATTTAGTTATTGTTCAGGGTTTTGTTGAAACAAACAAATAAATGGAAACAAGGGGAATGAAAACTACTAGATTGTAAGCTCAGTGTTGGCGGGGGCTTTATCTTGTTTGTTCACCATTTAATCTCCAGTGCACACAGTAGGTGCATAATATTTGTTGAGTGGATTTGTTGATGAGTGAATGAGAGCAGAAATGAGAGCAGTTAGATCTTAGGGGTAAGAATGAGGTTAAATTTCATTGCACTGGTGGTTTCATCCCCACTCCCCTCCTCCTCCCCCTAATTCTTTGAAAGGAGAGTAGCTCTAAGAGTACCAGAGGGCAGTGTGTACCCTATCTTCCGAAATGCATTCTCAGACTGGCAGGGCTGAGAGGGATCTTCGAGGTAGTGTCAGGCTGCTATTCACAAATTCTAGTAAATGAACCAGTTGGGCTTCAGAACTACATGAGGTAATATTACAAATTTACAGGTTCCATGCCCCAGCCCCAGAAATGCGGACGGTGCGGCTCTCAGTAAGACGTGGGGATCCCTGTGTGCTTCTGTGGGTTCCCCTCCTGGTTCTGGTGTGCAGCTGCGCTCCCCCTTTGGCCTTGCTGTCCCCTTAGTTCCCCAGTCTCAGTTACTTCTTTGTAAAAAGTGACTCAGCTAAAGTACCGCAGAATAACTTGGCACTACCGTGACCAGAAGCCGGGCGTCCCGACTCCGGCAGCCATGCCCCTGGTCTTAGAGTTTGCAGCTGTAGTTCGTCCCCACTCTGTGCTGCTCAGCATTCTGTCAGGACCCTTTCATTGATGCTTCTTCCTTGTAGGACAGGGGCAGTATTTGCGGCGATGGCTAGCCACCATCTGAAGGAGCATCTGAAACCTCGAGGATATGTTACATTTTGTTTGGTGTACTCTCGCACTAAATATATTTTATGGTCTTCTCTGGAGGCTCACTCCCTTGCTGTGGCACAAAATAAACCCTTAGTAGGAAGCCCCAGTTTTTTCTCTTGTAGCTCCCTCAGTGTTTACCACACCTGCCCCATCACGGGTATCACCTGGGTGCTTGCTAAAGTGCGCAGTTCTGGGGCCTGCTTGAGGTCATCCTGTATATTCAGAGTTTCTGTGAGCAGTCTGGGGACCTATGTTTTAAGTTAGCTTAGATCATTCCTATTCCCTGTAAACTACTTTCTAGTCCCTGAACACAGTGTCTCCCATCCCCCCCCCCCAACCCCAGTCCCAGATCCAGCTCTGACTTCCTTAAAACTCTAGCTCATAATTACATCATCATCCTGTCTTTCTATGTGAAGGTTTATCCCCTGGTCTGCAGAACTTGTTCTTGAAGGAGGAAAGAGGAAATATCTGCTGTCCTCCTTCCTCCGGGGCAGATTTTGATTGGCAAGGTGGGTGCGTGGACAGGTGGGGATGTGCAGTCATGGAGTTGAGCACGTGAGAAGGGGCAGGGGACCCTTTGAAGCCAGAGTAGAGTGGCTCTGTTCTTTCCCTGCATTGTTACTCAACAGATGTATGATTTTGGAAAAATTGCTTGAACCTCTTGGAGTTACAGTTTCCTCATCTGTAAAATGGGAGTAAGAATCGTACTTGTTCAGGGGTTTGGTGTGTATTAAACTAGGTGTCCCAGGCTGGCTCTTGGGACACAGACTCAGAGACAAAGACTTTTGTGCAGAGGGTGACTGCCCTTGCAAGGGAGTAGGGGAAACAGAATCAGGCAGGAGGGGACTTTGAACTGTGGTGATGGAGCAGTGAAGGTCTCAGCTGATCCCATGGGAACCTCTAGACCTGGGGTGTCCTTCAGTTGTCCAGAGGCGGGGCGGAAGGAGGCTGGGCCTTTAAGCCCCCATATCCACTGGTCCTTGGATGTGGGTGGCCCCTGGAGAGGGGACATGACCTCAGGTAAGGCAGCTACCTTTGGCTGAGGGTGGCTGTGCCCCCAGTGCTGGCAGGTGGGGAAGGGGTGCCCAGGTGCTGGAGGGGTCTCCGTGGTGCACCCTGCACCCACTACCCAGGACCACGCTCACGCAAACCTGGGTAGCCAGTGTAGTGCATTTGTAAGTGCTCAGTAAGTACTCATTATTGCCATTGTTATTCCAGCTCTGGCAATGCCCCTTAGCAGCTGGGCCACTTTCAAGAAGTGACTTACCTTCTCTTGGCCTGTTTTCTGTTGTTAAAAATAGAGATTCTAAACTCTCCTGTGCCTGCTTCCCTTGACTAATTCTGAGCCCACATAGAGAAAATAGATGTGAAATTGGTGAGGAAAATACTATAAAAATGTAAGGTATGACTATGAGCTTTCTTTTCTGAAATAAGTATAGTGCCGCGACTTGGATTTCTTGAAGGGAAAGGGTCGTGATGAATGTAAAAGTGTTTGTCCACGAACCGTGGCGTTCTGATGGGTTCTTTCTTCTCTCTCTAGGGAATTAGAATAATGGAGATGCTGCTGAAGGAACAGTGTGGTGCCCCCTTAGCCGAATAAAGAATCATCAGTGAGTACCAAAAGCAAAATCAGAATTATTTACTCCAGCCATGTTTTCATGCTTTTAAGCCCTGTATTATGCATTAGCCTCCCTGGGCTACTCATGCTGTACATTTCCCAGTTACAGGCAGAGGATACTGTCTCACAGGTGTTTTGTTATCTCTTTAGCACCTTCATTTACTTTGTTTCTTTGATTTTTCAGAGCATTTTGGTACCACGTGCTGGGTTACAACTGCATTCAAATTGTTTAAACTGCTTAGCACAATCCAGCATGATTGCAACCCTCAAGGTGCCACAGATTTGTAGAGTGTGGTTCAGGATTAACAGAAACTTAGTTTTATTCTGGGAACAATAAAAGGAAGGGTTTAAAAGCTGTATTTGAAGCAGAAAGAGAAACAAGAAAGGGGCATGTTTTGATTGGCCAGTGAAATAAATATATTTTATTGGTTATCAATACTTCCACTGGTTGGGAGTGGCTATACCTGAAACGCTATAGAGAAGGGTTCTGACATCTTGAGAATACTCGTGGGCTCTGGGTGAGGGTGCCGTGCGTGACAAGCACTGTGTGTGGTCCGTAGAGCATGGCAGAAAGGCACTCACCACCTCTAGTTGAGGACAAATGCTGTCGGGGTCACAGGTAGCAGGGGGGTTTTAGCATTAATTTTTTTTTCCTTAAGTTTTTACTGTCTACACGAAGGACAATGGTCTCTATAGTAGAAAGGACAGAACAAAGTTATTTAAGAGAGAACCAGAGCCTAAAATAAATGAGTGTAATGGATTTGCTTCTTACCAAATTTATTGGACTTGGATTTTTAACATCTGAGAAGCAACTTTGGACTCTAATTGTGATATACAATACAGTTTGAGAACGATTAACCAAAGAAGAAGCAAAATGAACATTTATGTACAAGTTCTTCGGCATTGAACACACACTAGCCAGGCCTGTGAGTACATTTATTCATGACTGGGGAGGCTAAATAAGATAATTTCATTTAGCACAAGCACAGCACATGGCAGGTGCTCAAAAATGTTGAAATGAAATCTAAATATGCTGTGTTCCTGCATCTACTCTGTTCTTTGAACAAAATTCTTGAGGCATTTTTGTGAGGCTCACCAAGTAGCTCTAGACCTCACACACTTGAGTGCGGATCCCATCTTATTCCTAAGGTCAGCTCCAGGTTAAATGAGAGAATGTGACAGGACTCCACTTATAAGTAGACATTGGTTTTCAAACTTCAAATTGATGATTTGGAACGTCCTTGAATATCAGAATCGTCTGGAGGTTTTGTTAAACATAGATGGGTGGGTCCCACTCTCAGAGTTTCTGAGTCAGTAGGTCTGCGGTGCCGTCCGAGGATTTGTATTTCTAGCAGGGTCCCAGGTGATGCTGATGCTGCTGGTCCAGGGCCCACACTGAGAACAGTTGCTTTAAACAATGTCTTGTCTCTGAGTGGAGACAGATGATGAAATACAAGGGCACTGAGGAAGCTTATAACTGGAGTTCTCAAATTGTTGTCGTATATTTTGTTGTCTTTAGATTAATCAGAGGAATGATTTTCTTGTATGGCTTTTCCCTGATTTTAGCATCTCACCCACGTCCTGTTTAACTTTTTTTTTTTTTTCTGCTTAAATGCTGACATGCTCCACACTGGAGGAAAGACAACTGAAAAGAACAGAGATGACACTCACACCAACTTGTGTCTTTGATTTTAAGTGAAATGAGGAAATTCAACAGGCCTCACCTATTGTCATAAATTACCCATGCTCTTTTTGTTTGTTTATTTGTTTTGTTTTTACTGTGGTTGAAAGCTAAGCCATGAACTCGCGGCTTTGCATTGTTTCTAAAAGCTACTTATTCTCCTCTTTCAAGTGAAGTGGTTGAGGTCTGGGTACTACCAGGAGTTTAGTGTGGGACAGTTGTATTCAGGGCATTTAATGCAACAAAGGTTTTGAAGGATTTACATAATTCAAGCTCTCTTAATTCATGACCCAGGGGGGCAAATGTGAAGTAACGGATATATACTTTTACCACATAAATCTAATCCAAAGGAGAGCCTGTTGCCGAGGCTTTAAGCACTTTTTCAATATCCACTTTATTGAAGTATTATTTATGTACAATTAAATTGACCAATTTTAAGTGTACAGTTTGGTGAGTTTTGACAAATACACAGATATGTAAGCTTCGTAAAAAAGGTGATATAGGACATTTTAAGGCTTTGATGTTGCTGCCGTGTTTTTACCAGATTATTGCTTCCCTTTTTTTTTTCCTTCACTATTATTAGAGTTTTGGCAAGCTTGAAATATGCCTGTTTTAATGGAACTTCTTTTCTCAAAATTGGCTCTACGGAAAATGGGAGAATGTTTTTGTGAGCAATAAAATGTCACATTTAAAGGAAGGGGGTAGATATCAGGTCTAAGGCTGTAGAGGAAGGGTCAGTCAGTTGTTGCCCTCAGGCCAAATCCAACCTGCTATCTGCTTTTGTAAATAAAGTTTTATTGGAACACAGCTATGTCTCTGGCTTTCTTACGGCTGCAACACCGGAGTGAATGGCTGTGATAGAGCGCTCCTCTCCTGCAAGGCTTAAAATATTTCCTGTCTGGTCTTTTAAGGAAAAGCTTTCTGTCCCCTAGGTTTGAGCATATGCCCCGTCCTAAGTTATGATCAAGGAGCCTTGTGGTGGGTGTTTAGCCTTTTTGAGATGGCATTGGGTATGTATTTCAAGGTTAATAGTGTGACAGTTTATTTTCTCTGTATTAGCTCTAACCTCACCACCCGGATGATTCTATTTTAAGGGCTAAAAAAGCATTGAAATTATCACAACAATGAAGTTAAAATAGCAGCAACCGTCGTCATTACCATTGTTCATGAAGTTCCAGTGCACGTGCACAAGGGACTAGAAAAGTAGGCGTTTTTGTTTAGCGGATAAAGCAGCTCTGTGATGTGGTGGAGGTCTAGGTGCTGTGTACAGTGGACTCAATTTGCCAGTTTGAGAATTTTGCAGTTCTTAATTAAAAAAAAATTCTGTGGGATTTGGATGAATTTGCATAGGGAGACATTTACTATTTTTATATCATACTCCATTTCAGATGTGCATAATTTAAATTCACATAGATTGTGACCACCTTGTATATGGTGCGCAGTCCTCAAGATACTCCCCAGAACTCTCTCTGGCCTGTGTATCTATGTGGGCATTTGAATATTAGAAAGCTTAGAAGGTGATTTTGTCATGAGCCAGAATAGAGGTACATAAATCTCACCAACCAATATGCTTGTGGTGTTGCAGCTGACACATCCATTTGATAATTTTTGATTTCCTGTCATTTTTGAATAAAACAAATAGCCCTGACATCTGTTTGTTCTTGCCACTGGCAGTTGCGAGACTGGGCTTGGTGAGGTTTGATAACTCGGCAGAGTTCTTTCACACTGGAGTGATGAAGCCCTCAGCTTTGGCTCTGTCATAACTCCCCTTTGAACCAGCTCCTCTGGGTCACTGGACTTAATAAAATAAGATGCCAGCTTTGTTCAAAGATCATTAGGAGGCAGAAATGCAGTTTCTTCAAGAATTATCCATAGTGATAGCATTCAAGTGACTTTTAAGAGTTGCTTCAGAAAAGAGGCAAATAAGTACTGATTGGCGAGACATGTTTATTCGGTGATAAAGCCTGTTTGCTTTCTGTTGCAGGGGGGCTGTGTTGTGCTACTTTTGCTCAAGAATCACTTCTTGGCCGTAACACATCACTGATGTGTGCAGTTTTCCAAATACAAGCTTCAGGATACAGTGTCGGCAGCTTAAAGAAGAGGAGGGCTTCCTGCCAGGACGTGAAACGATATCCTCCCCTGGGAGCCTGCCTCAGATAGCGGCCCTCTTGGATATGAGACCTTCTAGATGGATTTTTATGGCACAGTGTCTTTATGATTTACAAATAAAGGAAAAAACCCACAGAAGGTGACGTCTGCCCTTCTTCAGGATGTCTTGCTGATTGCCTGGTGACGGTGTCAGGGAAGCCAAGGGCAGGCTAGAGCCCTGGCAAGTGGTACTTGTGCCTATGTCATCAGCATCATTGCTCACAGGATTCATGAGAAGATTCTGGGACAGATAAAGGAGCTGAACCTGATGCCTGATGCATGGGTGGCCTACAACAGAAAGGAATGTACCAGGCCTGGGTTGAAGCTAAGACATGTTTAGATCAATGTTTGATTCTCAGAAATCGGGAGCATTTGATATCTGCCCATAAGTACTACCTAAGGGCCATCGGTATAGATTCTGTAATGTAACATGTCAGCTGGCTCATCTGGTCTTCTGAAAGAACATGGCATGGGGAGCGGGGAGGCAGCGTGTAACTCTGGCATCGTGAGATGGGGAGCAGATCGTTAGCCTCTCTGTTTTTCACTGGCAAGGCGGGAGAACTGGGCGCACATGCCTCTGTCTCATGATGATTAAACATGGAAGGGCAAGGGGGGTAGTTTAGTGCGAAAAGCACAGGTGTGGGAATTTGACAGACCTGTGTTTGAGTGCAAGTGTTGCCGCCCACTAGCTCAGTGACCGATCATGTACATAATTTTTAATCTTTCTGAAGCTCTTTCTTTTTAATTGTCCAACGGGGTTATGGGATTAACTTCGTGAGGTTGTTGGACCGATTTGAGATCATGTCTATCAAGTGCAGTATGTTACCTCTTGCAGAGTAGAAGTCGTTATTATGTGAACCCATTTTGAAAATGTACTTTTCAGATGCATTGTAGGGTAGTATTACTGTTTGAAAATTAGGTGACAGTAGTTTGCATTTCCCGTGATTAGAAGCCAAAATATAAATGCACATTACCTAACAGAAAGCTTGAAGAGAGGCAATAATTTGGAATTTATCTGCTTAAGATAAAAATTGGGCCATTACTGGAAAGACTTGGGGAAATCGTTCTTTTTTTTAAAATATTTGAATATTTTTCCACTTAGTGCAGTGATGAATTTCAAAACAATTTTATTTGTTCATTCAAGCCTGCCAGTGTGAGCTGCTTCTTACTGTGTTTGAGCTGTTTGAGCTGCTTGAGTTTTGTCCCTTTAGGATAATTCTCATTTTTTTAGAGTTCCATCCTTCAGGTGTGTTGGAGGGAAAAGGAATGGTAGAAACCAGAACACACTTTGACTTCCTTTCCCAGTTTGTAAATGGCATTTGGTAGGCTTTCGGAATAATATCCCATTTCACAAAATAAAAGGTGATGTAAAGTATCCCAAAGGTGAGGGGTTAGAAATCCATATTTGGAGGTTGACATTGGAATGAACTTACTGCTTCACACTCAACACCGTGCATCCTCTGAAGGCAGGAGTTCTCAGCCTTGGGTGTTCATTAGAACCACCTGGGGAGCTTTATGCACCATCCGCTGCTGCCCGGGGTTACTTCCCAGAGCAATACAGCAGAATCTCTGGGGGTGGAATCCGGTGTCCATATTTTCTAAAGCTCCCTAGGTGGTTCCAATAGGCAGCTAGGGATGAGAACGCTATAGTGAATTCTAGGTGATTTTCAGACATTATCTGATTTCTTTCTCAACACTTCTAAAGTAGGAAAGGATCTTTGTAGCAAGCATTTTTGTTAGAACTAGAAAGAGTGAAGCACGGAGAAGCTGAATTTTTGCCCTAATTGCCTGGAGCCGGGGTGGCCAGTGCAAATGGCTTTGGCCACCGGGCAGGTGGCCGCTGGGAGACAGGATGCACACCTTTGTAAAGGTGGGTAGCTGCTGCCCAGGTCCTCCACACTGTGGCCGTGTGGCTGGCCTTTCTAGTGATTCCACCAGTTTGGTAGAAAAAGAGATTTTTTTAAAGAAAAGAATTCTCCCAGTTTTTATAGGTTGGCAATAATTCAGAATTGTTTAAAACATTGTGCCGGCCATACAAAATGTGTTTGTCAGTAGTTTTCAGTCTCTCCCTCAAGAGTGTTAAGGCCTAGCTTAAACACCCCAGCCAATTTTTAATAGATTTGCATTTCCCCATTCTGGATGTAAGCTGCATTCTGCCTCTCCTACAAGACTGCTCTGAGGTGTATTTTCTTCTCATTCCCAAGAAATCCTCTGGATACTCAGTATTTTTTTTAAACACTCTGCAGGCATCCATTGCTTTGAACTCCACATATATGGCTTAGAAATCTTACGCTCTTTTTAAAATTAATTAGAGCTTGTTAGAGTTTATTTTTATTATATGTCAGAATCCTTTTCCTGTGATAAGACTAATTAGAAATGTCAAAACCGGTAGTAGTACCGCCTTACCAGGCATATTAGGAACAAGTGTGGGAAGGGGTTAATTCATAGGCCTGGCCAGTTACCTCCTGACTGGGTGGCTGAGCCTATACTTCATTTTTTTTTTTTTTTTTTAGTAGGCTCCACACATAGCGTGGAGCCCAGCATGGGGTTTGAACTCACAGCCCTGAGATCAAGACCTGAGCTGAGATCAAGAGGCAGACCCTTAACCAACTGAGCCAGCCGGGCACCCCTGAGCCTATACTTCAAGGCGATGATTTTGTAGAGTGATTCCCACACTTCTACTTGTACCAGAAATCCTCGGGGAAGAGTGCTAAACTGTAGGCTCCCAGACCTTCCCCCAGAGATTATGATTCAAGGAACTTCACTTGGGACTGGGGGATCTACATTTTAAAGCGAATTCACCAGGAGATTCAGTTGTGCTGTTCCACAGATCGTATTTTGAGAAACACTGATTTCAAGGGACCGTGTCGTTGCCCTCTGTGTCTCCTATCATGTAAAAAGATTTTGCAGTCATTTGGGCTCACTGATCAATAGAATTGACTGCTCAGGACACAATATAAAGTTCTTAATGCAGAGATAAGCTGACTGAGGCTATCCCTACGTGATTGAGGTGCTTTTACCATGAAGGGGCTTTTATGGTTTCAATCATATGTGGACAAAAAGGGTGCTGTATTCTTTTTATATAAATTGTGTATTTTATAAGCAGTATATGTGTGGTAATGATATCCCATTTGTCAGACATTGTAGGGTACACGGTGTCGACAAGTCAAGGTTGTTCTTTTCAGTTACACGTCTTTTTTGCTTTATTTGAGCCATTTACATTGTAACTCTTAGTGTACATTTCCCTGCTTTTCTGAACAATCTACTAAAAATAATGAAAAAATTTGAAGGTCATCCTTTATGTTTTTCATTGCTTCAGGCCCCCTTTGGGTTTGTTAAAGCCCCTCCACCGAATGGCTCTGCTCTTTGAGCTCTGCCGTGGATACCTTCGCCTGCCTCTAGGAAACTTCCTCTCGTTCTGTCCAGGGTTGGGAACTCATGTCACTGCCTACTGTAGGTCTCAACACTAAACAGGATCTGAGTGAGGCTTTGAGGGGCTTTCCTGAGAATAAGTAAAACGAATGAATGTTGCTGCATTGATCTGGTGATGGGATTTTTCTATTTTCCTATAGCTTCCTGATTTCTCGACTACACTTGTCAAATCTTTGACCTCAAGGTAAGTGAGATGTTGCTACAGATGATGTCTTTTGATCTAGAAGCCGTTGTCTCCCCCAGCTGTGTTCGTGTTTTTATATGTACAGTTGTATAATGTGCAATGTAAGTAAATTCAAATGAACATTTCTCAGGCCACGTTTTTGTGCAGGATAAAAGTATTTCTGGTTCACCGTGTACCCTATCAATTAGTTGTACAGGTGTGAAATTCAATCCTGTAGACATTCTGAAATAAAGGTGTTACGATTAGTACTTATGCATGATCTTTAGTTTCTTGGGGGTATCATGTCACCCAGCAGAGTTTGTGTTTATCGTCGGTAGGGATGATCCTTGTCCTGTACAGCAGCCCCCCATGCGGGTGTTAACACCCACCGGAGGATGTTCGCTCCCTGCTTCCCCCAAGGTGAGCCGTTAACCTTTCTCCCAGAAATAAGCAGAGGCTCCTCTTTGGGCGACCTGAAGGGGCCATGGGCTAATGGGGCAAAGGTCCGGGGTGGGCCAGGAGAGAAGAAATGAAGCGCGACACAGACACTGCAGCGTGGAGTCACGTGATCCCCCAGAGGGAGGGACACACAGCCGCTGCTTGAGTTGTGAGGCTCAGCTCTGCTTTCTGTACTTTGTTTCCATGGGAGTTCCATGAGATCCTTTCACTTGTCTGCTTTGCACTTGGATGAATTGGCGTGGCTTTCTGTGCCTTTTTTCCAAAATGCCCTGTCCACGCCCTGTCAATGCTTTGCTTTTATTAGAGCCCGGGTCCTTAGTTCAACCAGCATTTACGGAGCATCTATTGTGTTCAAGCAAAAGGCAGGCTTTCCCTTCTGTTTTAACTTGATCCAGGGGTTTCTAGGAGGCCTGCACTGACATTCTATGGACAGATGGCAGCGGTGGGCACCAGCTGATGGTAAGACCAGACGCATGTACCTCCTGAGTAAATCAAACAATGGTTGCTTATTTAAGGGCGAAAAAAATCAGCCAAGGACACGCAGTGGAGACACCAACACATAAATGGATAGCTTGGTGGCCCTGAAGCCTCACCAGCAGATTGCACGGTTGTGGATGATCCTGTCTGAATTAGTGAGGGGGCACATCATACCTTTTGGAAGATAACCAGTTTTCTCTAGGATCAGCCTTATATGTACAAGGGCAGAGCTGCCCTGCAGGAGACCACCTCCTCCTCTGAGCCACAAAGGAACTTTGCATCACATAATGTTTGCTGGGTACAGGATATTCAAGCATAAACATCTTTTACTTTCAGACTGTTCTGACTATCACAGCCTGGTCCAAGGGCATTCCTGAATTCATGGCTGCAGGGTAGTGTTTCCCTGATGTCTGGGTGAGGCATGCTAACTAGTGTGGAGTAATCCTGCAAACTCCAGACAACTTTCACACAAGCATTGGAGAGACTGGGGCAGGTTGAGAGGTGGAATCCTAACAATGACAAGCCCGGTGTGATGGGGGCTCAGAATAGAAATTTTACTAACTTATCGCAACAATTTCTAGAAATGTAAAATGCAACCTTTAAAACTTTAAATGCAGTATTTCTTGCATACCCTGATGGCTGATCGGAACCCCCGGGGTAGCTTTAAAACACACTGATGCTTGTGTCCCATTTCCAGAGATTCTAGGTCACAGCCCTGGCATCTGGATTGTGTAAAGCTCCCCAGCTGATCCTGAAGCCATGCGTGGAAATTCCTACCACCTTCAGAAATAATGTCTCTTATTCCATAAGTGGGATCCCTTACGTAGCTAGCTGGAGGAGGGAGTTGGCAATATGAGACCTCTCCCTTTTGGTGAATTTTGCCTCTAGGCCTTCAGAAAAATGTAATTTACTGTCCAAGAAAAAAGTGCTGTGGTGTCTCTTAAATGCTAGTAGAAGAAAAGTGATCCTAAAAACACTCCGCCAGTGCAGTTGGCTTTGTTAATGATCAAAAGTTTGAGTTGCATTTGTTGGAACAGAATCCAGTGCGGAAGAAGGATGCCATAATAACTCAAGACCCTTGCTTGTCTCGAAGGGTTAACCTGAGACCTTGCACTGCTGGACCCTAAGATGCAGCTCCCCAAGCTGTGGCCAGGCCTGCTGTGCAGGAGGTGCCAGGCAGAAAATAGCAGCCCCCATCCTGGTAAATTAAACTCCATGGAGCTATTTGCCAGCATTCTTGGAGAAGGTTACAGCCATTTCGTGCCTGCCATCTGTTAAGCTGCTGATGGAATCATTCCTTCTTTGTGTTGGTGCCAGGCTGAACTTTTAGATCTGACAACGAAGGAGAAAATGTGAACTGTTCACTTGTATGTTTTGTTTTCTTATTGTGAGTTTAGATGTCCCCCTAAATTCAAAAGTCCATCAATTGTGCCGACTTGGAAGTGACCACATTGTCAATTTTCTTTAGAGGTTTAGGGCAAATAACTTTCCGGACTGAAGCTCCTCTGTTTTTTTGTGTTTAGAGATGTAGTCATTAATCTCATCAAAACCAAAGTCATTCTTGTCAATCTGTCAAAAAAAAAAAATTTCCCTGGTCTCTAGGACAGGAGGCTTACATAAAACACCCAGAAAGAATTTAATGAATGAATTAGCCCAGAGTCTAGTCTTTGTAACTGGAAACAGGAAACTGGAAACTGGAAACAGGGGCCAGAAGAGGGAGAGAGAAAGGGAGAAAACCTATCAAGGTTATACCTGTCACTGAGTAGGTTAGGGTGACCATGAGGAAATCTTGGTTGTCTGGTACTTTCTTGCACAAATGACATTTCAGAGAATTGCAGGATATACCATGGAGGTTTAGAGGCTCAGTTCATGTCTTCCTTTCTCTGTATGTATTCATAGACATAGAAGAAAAAAAAAAGTCTAATGCAGCTTTCTCCTGGATCTTCGTGATTGGATCTAGAGACTGGAAAAGATGGAGTCACATTTGAGGCACTACATGGCTACAATTTTTAATTACAGTTTTCAATTGGATTACACGAAGCATCAGATTACAATTGGAAGTATTCCAGTATGTAAAGTAGTCTTTTTGTATGTGCGAAGTCAGAAGCTAGCTTTATAACTTGTTTGCTTAGGTGTTAATTGTTCTATCAAGTGCTATGAGAACTATTTCTTCTGGAAAAAATTAAGTGCTAACAATGTTTTGGGGCCTTAGTAAGGCAAGGATTTTGCAGAGGAGAGTTGGGGAGGAGTAGAGTGTCAGCCAGGCATTTATTTTGCCCCCCCCCATTTGCCTCGGAAACCTCTTCCTGGGGAGTGTCACCTGCAGTTTTTGAAATAGGGTATTTGTACCCTTGGGAATATATAGTCATCTCTGTGAGGGATGTATGAAGCCATCTATCATGAAGGGAGATGGGCAGAATGCTTCTCTTAAAGCATTCCTTTTTCTCCAGGATTTGTGGGACACATTGTTTTTCTATTAAACATATAACTTTGTAGGTTGTAAAACTGGAATGGAACCTTAATTTAGAAAAAAACAGAAGCCATAAAGTCCTTTTGCTTGGAGCACTGCTTAGGGTGCTGCCTAGAACATGGCAGGTGTTATATGAGGTTGAATCTACTGGAAATACCAAAGAGTGGCCATTACATGTGCTTCAGCCTGCTCCAAGCACTTGGCAATTAGCACATCCCAAATGCTCCAGGGGTGTCTTCTGCTAGTGGGAGTCAGGTTCCTCTCCAGAAAAGTCTGGGAAGCCCTGATATAGGACACCCCAGTCCCCCGGAACTCCCAGAATTCCCATGTTCCTCAGAGATGGCCTTGCATCCCAGCAGCATGGCCTTCTGCCAATATCTTGTGATACAAAATAGGGCAAATATCCTATAAACTTGGGCAAGCCTTGCCATCAGGGGCATCATGGGTTATTTTGAGGGCTGAGTTAATGCACAACTCTTCGTTGTTGAGAAGGAGGTACGTAAGTATGAAGAGTATTTATTAAATATTAAAGTTTAAGTTATTTTTCTCTCATTTTTTGGGAGGTAGTCATGTTTCCTCTTTTGTTAAGAGAAAACACTAGTTGGGAAAATTTTGTTTGTCAGTATATGTTTTTGACATACGTTTTTTCCTAAATGGAGACAGCAGATACACCTATAGACCGCAGCTTTTCTAAGCACTCTGTCTACAGTGCTTGTTAAAATCCATGGGAAGGGGTATAATTAGTCTTGATGGAGTAAAATAACAAACACAAGGAAAAAATTAATGAAGCGGTGTTTTGATTCTTGATTCTTGTAATTATAGTGGTGCGGCTGGTTCTCCTATAGCGAAGCTTTTACCATTACCAATAATAAACCTCTTTTCTGGTTGTATTCTCTCAGATTTGTTTTAACTATCATCTAGATGGAAATTGTATGGCAGTTGCCAGCAGGAATAACCTTTACTTTTATTTACAAAACACATATTTCTATTGAGAATGCCAACTATAGTAGTACTCCAAATTCTTTGTTGAAAAATGTGTCCTGGTCAGATCTGAGTTTCCCTTCAAAAAAGTGAAATTTGACTATATATTAGGTGATAGATTAGGATTAATATACAAGAAATCTGAGCATTGATTTGTTCAGATTTATCCCAGAAATGTAAATTGGAGTCCTGGTTATGTCATACCCTAGGTGTGTACCTAAATGCTCAGGGCTTTGTTTTGTTCATATGGGAGGGAGTAATAATAGGGCCTCTTTTTTAGGGTTGTTGAAAGGATTAAATGAGCTCAAGACATGTAAAAACTGTTGGAACGGTGCCTGGCACATAGTAAACACTCCACAGTCTCTGGAACCAGAGATTGTGTTGAGTTGGTGTTCTTTAAATGTTTGGTAGAATTCTCCAGTGAAACCATCTAGAGCTTAAGGTTTCTGTTCGAGGGAGATTTTAAATCACAAATTGTGGTATTTCTTTAATAGTTGGGGGGCAGTCAAATGTCCCATTTCATTTTGGGTGAGTTGTGGTAGTTTGTGTTTTTGAGGAATTGGTCTATTTTATCTAAATTGTCAAATTTACATGTGTAGGATTGTTCATAGTATTTTCATATTAACCTTTTGATGTCTGCTTGGTCTTTAATGATAGGTTCTGTTTTATTCCTGATACTAGAATTTGTGTCTTCTCTTTTTTCTTTGCCAGTTGCTAGATGTTTGTCAGTTTTATTGATCTTTTCAAAGAACCAGCTTTCCAATTCATTGATTTTTCTCTGTTGCTTTACTGGTGTGTTTTATGGATTTCTGCTTTTTATTTCTGTCTTCTGCTTGATTTGGATTAATTTTTTAAAGAGATTTTATTTATTTATTTGACAGAGAGAGACACAGCAAGAGAGGGAACACAAGGAGGGGGAGTGGGAGAGGGAGAAGCAGGCTTCTCACTGAACAAGGAGCCCAATGGGGCACTCGATGTCAGGATCCTGGGATCCTGACCTGAGGATCAGCATCAGGACCATGACCTGAGCTGAAGGCAGACGCTTAACGACTGAGCCACCCAGGCACCCTGGATTAATTTTTTTGTTCTTTTTCTAGGTCTTCAGGTGGGGGGTTAGATTATTGTTTTGAGACTTTTTCACTTTTCTAATGTATATATTTAGTGCTATAAATTTCCCTCCTAGCACTGCTTTAACTGTGTTCCATAAAATTTGATATGGTGTATTTTCATTTTAATTCCATTCAATGTATTTTTAAAATATCCCTTGGGATTTTATCTTTTACCCATGGATTATTTAGGAATGTGTTGTTTAGTTTCCAATTGTTTGGAGATTTTCCAGCTTTCTGCTATTGATTTCAGTTTGATTCCATTCTGGTTGGAGAACACACCTGTATAATTTCATTTCTTTAAATATGGTGAGTCTTGTTTTCTGGCCCAGGATGTATAATCTATCTTGGTATATGTTTCATGGGCACTTGAAAAAGAATGGATATTCTGCTCTTGGGTGTAGCATTCTACAAATGTTGGTCGGATCCTGTTGATGGTAGTGTCAAATTCTTCTGTATACATATATTCTGTCTTGTGTTATAAATTGTTGAGAGAAAGATGTTGAGGTTTCCATCTACAATTGTAGATTTGTCTACATCTCCTTTTATTTCTTTTGATTTTTGCTTCACATATTTTGTAGCTCTTTTGTTTAGTATGTACAAATTTAGGTTTGAGATATTTTCATTTTAGCTTAACCCTTTTATCATTTTATATATATATCACTCTTCATCACTGGTAATTTTAAAGTCTCCTTTAGCTGGTGTGCCTTTAATAGGAATTCCTATATTTCTTTTTATTAATATTTAGTATGATATATATTTTTCCATTATTTTTCTTTTAATTTGCCTGTTTGGTTACATTTGAAGTGAGTTTCTTGCATACAGTTTGGTCATGTTTTTTAAAGCACTATGCCAATCTCTGACTTTTAATTAGTGATTTAGACCATTTACATTTAATATAATTATTGATATGTTAGGGCTTAAGTCTTCCATTTTATTTTTTTGATTTCTGTTCTGTTTTTTTCTTCCTTTGTTCTTTTTTTTTTCCTTCTGTGTGTGTGTGTGTGTGTGTGTGTGTGTGTGTATTTATATATATCTTATCATAGTCTACTGGTGTCATCATTTTACCAGTTTGAGTGAAGTGTAGAAACCTTACCTCCCTTTACATTCCTGCCTCTTCATGTTTATAATTAATTGCCTGAAATATTTCTTCTACATGGGGTGAGAACCATATCAGACAGTGTTATAGTTTTTTGCTTAACCATCAAATGTAATTTAAAAGACTCAATAGGAGAAGGAAAATTTACTGCATTTACCCATATTTTATTTACTGTGTTCTTTTTTCCTTCCTGATATCCTGAATTTTCTTCTTTTATCATTGTTTTTCTGTTTAGAGAACTACTTTAGCCATTCTTTTAGGATAGAATTGCTGGAAACGAAGTTTTTCAGGTTTTCATCATCTGAAAATGTCTTGATTTCCACTTACTTAATTCCTTAAGGATATTATCATCAGATAGATAGGATTCAGGGTTGACAGTTCTTTTCTTCTAGCACTTGAAAAATGTTTGTACCACTTCCTGTGGCCTCCATGGCTTTTGCTTGGAGAATACCACTATTTTTCCCCTACAGGTAGATTGTCATGTCCCTCCTACTGTTTTCAAGAATTTTTTTCTTTTTGCCTTTAATTTTCTAAAGTTTGGCTGCATTGTGTTTTAATGTGGATTTCTTTGGGTTGACCTGTTTGGTGTTTGCTCAATTTCTTCAACCTGTCAATTTATGTCTTTTGCAAAATTTGTAAAGTTTTCAGTCATTTCTTCAAGTACTCTTTTTAGTACTTCCCAGTCTCTTTCTCCTCTCCTCTGGAACTATAATGACATGAATGTTAGAAGTTTTGTTATTGCCACTTAGGTCCCTGAAGCTCTGTTTATTTTTGTTCTTCACTTTATTTTTTCTCTGTTGTTCAGATAGAGTAATTTCTATTACTGTGTCTTTCAGTTTACAAGTTCTTCTTCTTCTTTCTTCTTTCTTCTTCTGTCTCCTCCATTCTCCTTTTGACCTAATCCATGAAGCTTTTTACTTTGATTATTATGTTTTACAGTTCTAAAATTTCTAATTGGTTCTTATTTCTAGTCTTTTCGTAGACTTTTTGTTATTTGTGTCATACATGTTTGTAGTTGTTCACTGAAGCACTTTTATGATTACTTAAAAATATTTGCCAGATAATTCTAATGTCTCTTTCATCTTGGTGTTGGCATCTTCTGATTATCTTTTGTTTTTGTTTGGAGATCTTTCTGGTTTGTGATATGATGAATGATTTTTTATTGAATTCTGGGCATTTGGGGTATTATGTTATGAAATGCTGGATCTGGTTTAGACAGTCTATTTAGCTGGCTTATTGTGATACCACTCCAGCAGGGGAAAGGGTGGGTACTGCCTTATTAAATGACACATGGGGTAAAAGTTCCCTGCCTAGTCTCCATAGACATCTGAGGGAGGGGAGACTTTCCCTGTTACACTGTGGTGGGTTTGGGGATTCTGGCTCTACTAATCCCCACTGATATCTTCCTGGCTAGGAAGGGTAAGAGTACCTCATGACTGCTCCCCACCTGGTCTCCACTGATACTGTGGTCTTGATGAATACCCTAACTCTCCACTGGGTCTCTCCTGACACCACCTCCGCAGAGAGGGAGGGGAGTAACTCCTTCCTGACAGGTAGAGGTAGAAGTTCAGGCCCCTCACATAGTCTCCACTGAGGGGATGGGGGGTATTCATTACCACTTGGTGGGGATGAAAGTCCTAGCTCCCTACTCAGTCTTCTCTCAGATCACCCTGGCAGGGGAATTGGGAACCTCTGTTAAAGTCAAATGAGAGTGGAAGTCTGGGCTCCTCGGTTGGTCTTTGCTGGCATGGGTTGGGGTAGCAGCTGTAGTATTTTTTATGGCATGGAGTACAGTGACTGTCTTTTAAATGTTTTCTATCTCGCTGGGTGGCCCCTTTCCTGGTCCTTTGCCTAGAGAGAGCAGGATGTTGTATTTTTCTCAAAAAAGAGGCATTAGTTCTAGGTTGCTGGTTTCTCCAGCACTCAGTCTCACATATGTGAAGCAAAACGAAAAGCCAGCAAACTCATTGCAGTTTTGTTCTTTGGATCTCAAGTTCCTTAGATGGGCTGCCTTCTTGGCTTCACTTTTCTTAGTTATCTTGTTTTGTTTCAAATATACTGTCTAGGAGTTTTAGTTGTACCACAACTGACTTTTTAAAGTCCAAAGTCTTTGGTCTCCTTTTTCTACTTACTTCCATCTTTCTTTTAAGCCTTTGCTGAAGTGTCACTTACAGGAAACTCTCCTCACTCTGCACACTAGGCTGGGTGTCCCATTACACTCCTCCATAGCACTTTGCATTTCTCTTTGCAATAACTTTGTTCAGTGTCTGTCTCCTCCATTTGATTGTAAACTTCTTGAGGGCAGGAGTTGGGTCCAATCTTGAACAAATGCGTGAGTGACATTGTCATTTGCAAAATGAGGCAACTGGAATGGATGAATTTAAAGACCCTCAGTCTCTGCCTTTTTTCCTTCTTTCTCCCTCATTCGTTCTCTTTTCTCTCTCTCCACCTCCCAAATAATTTCCAAAATAGAATCATACTGAAATTTTCTCTTTCTGTGCTCTGTCAACATCACGTTTCATCATGAAACACAAAATAAATTTTGGTTATCTGTTAGATAAATAATGACAATTTACAGTTTTATTTTGTACTTATTTGAATACCAGGAAAGTTCATTTATCCTGTCAATAAATATTGAGTATCTACTATATTCCAACCTCTGTGGGAGGCTGTGGAGATAGAACAGTTCACCAAACAAAGCCCACGTTCTCATGGAGCTTATAGTTGAAATTTTTTTCATATTATTATCGAACATTTACATATATTTTGTGAATTGCCTCTTTGCATCAGTTGCTCATCCACCTTCCACACTCTCCTTTCTGTGCTTATTTAACAAATATTTTGCTCAGGAGTATTAGAATATAAAATTAAGATAATCCTTTTCACAATTCACTTGGCATCTATTCTGACTCATCAGTTGATACATTCAAACAAAAACACTTTCCTCAAAAAAGAGGTCTGGGCAGCCCCAGTCATCACTGTATTGTTTATACCTGAAAGAACTTGAATAAAACTTAAAAAAAAAAAGAAAGGCCAAAGTGCCTATGATTTTGGCATATTAATTTTATAATGCATGTGTGGCCTGACTATATAGCAACAGTTAAATATCATACATCACAAAAGGGAATTGAACAGTTGGATTTAATGAAACCATTTTAACAAGAACCAGTTTCAGTGTTAGGTTGTAATTGCAGAGGAACCTGTCTGGACTTCAATTTGTCATCTTGTTTTATTTTAAAATGATACTTAATTTGCATTTCCCAGATATCAGAGGCGGTGATGAGAGGTCCTGGGTGACAAGCCTGTAACATCAGCAAGGTTTTAAACAAAATCCAGCATTTTTCTGATGAGCTAAAATTCTACTCACTTCAGAGGGAGCCCTTAGTAGACTGCTTTCATTTCATGACATAGTTGGTTATGCTGATCTTTATCTCTCTTATCTGTAGGGGACATTTTGGTTTATTTACTAAGCACTTCCATATCCATTATCTCATTTAATTTTTGAGGCAACCCTGTGAAGATGGTAGGAGACGATTTACAGATGAGAAATCAAAGGCTCACTGTGGGTTAAGTGACACAGGGAGTAAGTGGCTGAACTGTAGTCCTTGTGTGGCCACATATTTATCAAACCTCAAATGTAATTTCATAGTAATGCTGTGTAATGCTAGATACACTGAAGAAAATGTCTATATAGCTCTTGATGTATATTTCCTGATTACAAACTATATTACTTACACCATGCCAAGTTCTTGTCATGTGATCTTATTTGCCGTCTTTCCTTGAGATGGAGTAAACTCTTCCTTCCTTCCTTTCTTGAGAGAGCGGGGGTGGGGGAGGTGGGGGGGGTGGAAGGGGCAGAGGGAAAGGGAATCTCAGGCAGACTCCGTGCTGAGTGCACAGCCCAACACCGGGCTTGATGCCACAACCCTGAGATCATGACCTGAGCCAAAACCAGGAGTCCAACGCTTAACTGACTCAGCCACCCAGGTGCCCCTCACTTGATGTTTCTGAGTATGTGTAAAACATGTTTTGTGAAAAGTCCTTTATACACCTCTTTTCAAATTATTGTGTTTGGTTATTCTGTTTCTCACTGTGATCTTTACTATGGTGATAGAGCTAGAATTGGTTAGACTAATTACAATTTTTTCATCTATTAAATGAGGTGTTTGAGTTAGCATCTGGGAATTCTAGAAACTCAGGTTTGGAAGGGGCCTTAAGAGCCTACACTTTTGAATCAGATGGATCACAGAGCAAGTGTTGGCTAGTAAGTCTGCCATTTACTAGCTATGAAGTCTGAGGCAAGTCGTTTAAAGTCTGAATTTAAGCTTCCTCATTGGTGAAAAATAATTGAAATTAGTATATTTTTGGAATTGTTTTAAAGTGATTAGCACACTGCCTGACATATAATGACCACTTCAAAAAGAGCCAGTAAAATAGATATTCTCTCTGAGGATTAAGAGCTTGGTTGGCTGGATTGCTGAATGATCACCATTTTCCCATAGACCATGCTAATTGATGCCCACATCATCTTGAATAATCATTGCTGGTGTACCTCACTCATGTTTGTACGCTCCTGCTCTCACTCATTGAATTACATTTTGCAAGGGTTGTTTGCATCCTAAATCACTTTATGCTCATTTATAATCATTTAACTGTTATGTAAACTGTGTATTGGTCTCCTATTGCTGCTTTAATAAATAAGGACAAACCCGGTGGCTTAAAACAATACAAATTTATTATCTTACTGGGGGTCAGTCTGAAATGGGTTTCACTGGACTAGAGTCAAGATGCTGCATTTCTTCCCGAGGCTCTAAGGGAGAATCTGTTCCCTTTCTTTTCATCTAGCTTCTAGATGCCACCTACATTCCTTGACTTGTGGCTGGCTCCTTTCTCCATCTTCAGTCAGTAGTATAGTATTTTCAAATTTCTGTCTGGCTCTCCATCTCTCTCTTTCACAAGGACCTTTATGCTTATATTGGGCTCATCAAATAATCCAGCATAATCTTCCCATTTCAAGATCACTAATTTAATCACATTTCCAAAGTCCCTTTTGTCCTGCAAAGTAAGATATTCAGAGTCTGAGGATTAGAGCATGGACATCTTTGGGTGGCAATTATTTTGCCTACTGCATCTGTTGACATTTGAGAGAAGAGGGAGAGGATATTTTTATGAAATCCAGTTTTTTGCTTTGGAAAGAGTCATTAAGTTACAGTGAAAATAATTGGTTTTGAATTACATGTGGGTTAGCGCTAACATTTTGGCAAAATTGTGAAAGTCTAGAAGGATTCCACACTTAGATTGCTTCAGAAGTGTCTTTATGTTCTTGCTCCACTTAGAGAAACTCACTGGAAACCAGAAAACGCTTTATGGTTTTGATTTATGGAAGAAATAGAGTGTAGAAATCTAGTCAGTGCACTCATTCACAAAGAAGAGTCCTTGGCTCCCCACCAGAAGACTGGTAAAGGCAAATACATGTATTTTCATTTATTATAAATTGAAATAAAAGATTGTAAATGTATGAGCACTATTTTTTTTATGTCTTCTCACTTTAAGATAAAATTTCTCACTTTCTTGGTTAACTAGTCAGCTGCCAATCTCAACTGTGTCAGATAAAAATTGTCTTTTATGTTATTTAACCAACCCACATTCTATTTCCATCCTCTGTTCTGAGGTTTTTCACCCCTAGCTCAGGGATTTTTGACGTTTTGGTGGAATCTTACACGTCTTTGAGAATTTGATGAAAGCTAAGTTTGACCTTGAAAAATACCCATACCGACAATTTTTTCTTTCTTTTTTGTATCTTGGGCACAAAGAGTTATTATACTCTTCAGTTCTTGGTCCATTATCATTTTTTAGTCTGTGCAGATCCATGCTTTTATTTTTATTATGTTATGTTATGTTATTTTACTTTCACCTTCACCTCTTATCCCCACCCCTGTAGATACCCACCCTAATTTCTTTAATACTTAATCTTGAGTAACTCTGTGTTATTGGAAGATAAATAGTATTGTTTTGCATACTCGATATTTCATATACAGCTTAGGTCAATTTGTGTGTCTTTTGAAGGCTATTCTTGGACACTAGGAGGTCTGTGGGTCCAGAACCTTCTCTTTAATCTGTGCTATTCACTACAGTAGCCACTAGCCTCATGTGACTATTTAAATTCAAATTTAAATTAAGATTATATAAAATTGAAAGGTAGATTTCCCAGTCACACTAACTGCATTTCAAGTGCTCAATAGCCATCTATGGCTATTGGCTGCTTTACTGTATAGCACAGCAGAAATACAGATCATGCCCATCATCCCAGAAAGTTCTACTGGACAGCACTTCCCCAAGTGATCCAGAAGAACTCTCCCAGCTCTAAGGATTATTTTAGTTGGAAACATTTTCTCTCACTGGCATGCCTTTGTGCTTGTGTGGAATAACTCATTCCTCAAAACTGAGTTAGAGAGTCCCTGCTAAAGCAGATGGGAAGAGGGTCAGGGCATAAAAACTCTAAGTAATGGTTCTCGATCCCGCAAAATTAAAGGACTTCAAATCTGTCCCTACCCAGGTGCTCTCTGAGGAATTCTACTCTGACATACACTATAATCCTTGAGGTCATAAATCTAATCCCTCAATCTGTATATAACATTTTATAATTTGAAAACCTATTGATTTCAGCTGCCTTTGGTCATAGAGTTATTATTATAACCATTGGTGGTTCATGAAATGTCCAGATTGGCATTCAGGTATGAAAATACAGGAGGTGATGTACGAGAGGTTTTTACTTTCCTCATTGAACCCCCTTTCAGTCTACATTAAGAGATCATTCAGAGGCTTCTAGTTTCTTTGATCTCTGTCTATCCTTGCTGTTCCTCAGGGTTCTGGTTGCCTTCTGGAATTAGGGCCTGGAGTGCTCTATTGTGGTCCCTGCTGAAAGGTGAGAAGTAGATCCTTTTGACCTCATCTCCTTTTACAGAAGGACACTTGGGTGTTTAGATTCTTCAGAATTGAGACAAATAAACTCTTCTCTTTCCTAATTTGAGTTTCTCATAGCATAATTTTAATAGGAGTGAGGAGTACAAGGAACAAAATGAGGCAAGGAAGAGGGAAATGATCCGTTGGAATATAGCCTCATTTTCTGATAAAGACACTGAGGCTGAGAATGGGTCAATGTCATGCCTAAGATTATTCAGCTAGTGAGTCTCTGCTCCACACATCTGTTGCTCTTTCCTATTGTCACACTAACAGCTTGGGGTAAAGAAGTCCAGAGTTCCCAAACCACTTTGTTGTATGACTGTGTCTGATACATAGGACTCATTGAATTCCAGTTAGTATATATCTTTAGTCCCTGTGAGTCTTATGAATTGAGAGGCACTGTGACTGAGAAAGTAGTTGATATGAACATTTGCCATGATCAAGAGATGCGATTGATGAATCAGTGAATGGACCCTGATGTTCAAAACTAAATGTCCCAAGAACTCTGATAGTCCTCAAATTTATAGCAGATAATTTCCCTTATGGAACTTAAGTTTACTTTATAAGCGTGAGTGCATTTGCAACAACAGAGAACAGCGAAGTTGCAATGTGATAGGATATGATGTGGATGTTGGGCAGTTAAGTTGGTTCATTCTTAGAGAAGAAACTTGCTTTGGTGCTTTCTCCAACTGTCTTCATCCTCATTAACATGCATGATTCAAATTCATGCGTCAGTAAAATCACCAATGATTCCTTGCCATGGATCTTTATGTCTCTCACGAATAGTGAAAACCATTTTTAAGTTTGGCATTATGACAGCGTGCTGGTGTTAGTGCAGCTCATTAAATGTTGCCTGCTCTCTCCCTTTTGTGCATATATATGGTGGGATTGAACTTTTCTTTCATTCATTGCAGCTGGACATGACCGAGTGAATTAGTTTGGCCAGTGGAATGCTACTGGCAGAGACATGAGTCACTTGCAGACAAGAAGCCTTAAGAATCAGTGTACAATGTGTATGGGTGGACCAAGCTCCCACTGTCTGGGAGAAAGCCTAAATTTGGAAAAGCTGATAGACATGTAGTAGGGTAGGAAGCTGTCAGGGTGAAAATCTACAGCTGATGCAAAAATCAGGCTGAAGGGATATGGTGAGGAATTACTGACGTGTCATCTGTATAATGTGTACCCACCCTATTTGACCTACCCAGGGGCTCCAACTCCCTGGTCCTAAATACATCCTGTAGTAGACATATCTACATATCTACTTGCCTGTCCCTCTCTCTCTCCCTCTTTCTATCTCTCTCATCTTTCCATGCCTCCATCACCAGGAGTGGAGATGCTGGTGGATGTTGACTAAGACTGCCTTAACATCCCCCTCAGCTTTACCAAACTTTAGAAAAGTTTCTTCCTGATTATAGGCCCCTGACTTTTCTTTTCTCAGTAGATTTACTTCAGAAAGCTTGCCGTTGTATTATAAATATTCTACACCCCAGAAATGTATTTCTTAAGGAACTATGAAATGTAATCAAAGAAGGAGATAGTCTCCATATCCCAGTCTCTGTGGGAGGGCAGGAGCCTAACTCTGAAAAGTGACAATTATCAGACATAGATGTTCTGATCACATGGGCCGACCTTACTGTGAATGTCCTCCATTAGTTTTCCATTAGCTCATCCCAGCATTTAAACATTCTCCTGCCTTTGGTTTCAGCAGAGTTGAGTTCAGTCTCTCTCCCTTATTGCAATAGTTTTAAAGTCTTCCTTGACATTTTTAATGAGTGTCCAGTGAAGTTTTTCTTTAACAGTGTACATATATTTAATTTGATTAAGTAGTGCCAGATTGTTATATGGAATGGCTATACTGGTTTATATTTCCATATATATATATATATATATATATATATATATATATATATACATACACACATATATATACGGAAATGTGTATATATACATATCTATATGGAAATATATATATATATATCTGTTAGCAAGGCATAAGGATTCCTACATCCCCGTATTTCTACCAACCCTTAGACTTATTTGGAGTTCTAATGTTTATGAAATAGAGTTAAGTGATATTTCATTGTTTTTTTTTATTTTTTTTCATTGTTTTTTTAAATTTGCATTTCTCAAACTACCAGTGACTCTGAGCACTTTTATTTTTATATGTTTGGTAGATTTGGGGGTTTTCTCTTCTGTAAATTGTTCATAGGCTTTGTCTTTTATTCTATTGGGATCACTGTTTTTTCTTGTTCCTTTGCAGGAATTCCTTTTACAATCAGTCAAATCCTTGCAAATTTTAGACATTCCAAATTTCTTTTCCCATACTTTCAACCACTGGTGAACCTTGTCCATGTTATGACTTGTTAAACAGAAATGCACATTTAAAAAACTACTTTGAACTTCAAACTTGCAGAAAAGCTGCAAAACTAATACATAAGAATTCCAATATATTATTTATTCAGGCTCACTAATTTTAATATTTTATTCCATTTACTTACCATTCTCTCTTTCTACCCCCCTCCACACACACATGCCTGTAATTTATATTTTTTAAAGAACTGTTTGGGAATAAATTGCCAACATTGTATTTCTTTGCTCCTAGTTATTTCAGTGTGCGTTTTCTAAGGACAGGAACAAGCTATAACCAGAGTACAAGCATGGAATCTGGGAATTTAACATAGATTCAATATTATTATCTTATCCACTATGCAAGTTCAAATTTTGCCAATTGTCTTGATATTGAGTTTTATAGTTATTTTCCTCCTCCAATCCAGGATTCTACCTGTTACGTCTTATTTTCTTTTTCTTTCTTTCTTTCTTTCTTTCTTTCTTTCTTTCTTTCTTTCTTT
>NW_027397085.1:22800940-22821896 GCF_003265705.2 Callorhinus ursinus
TCTTTCTTTCTTTCTTTCTTTCTTTCTTTCTTTCTTTCTTTCTTTCTCTTTCTTTCTTTCTTTTTCTTTCTTTCTTTCTTTCTTTTTCTTTCTTTCGTCTCTCAGGATTCTTTATTTTTCATACCCTTATCATTTTATTCTGTACATTGTTCTGAAGTATGTGTTTGTGTGATGTTTTTTTCATGATTATGATTTTTTTTTTTCCAGAAATACTTCAAAGCCGTTGTTGTGTTCTCAGGGCATCATGTCAGGAGGCACATGATATCAGTTTATAACATTACTGACGGTGTTAACTTTGGTCACTTAATTAAGCTGAGTCTGCCAATGACCATTTTTTCCTTTGTAACTAGCTGCTTTTATATCGACACTTCGTGTCTATGGGAAAATAAGGGAATATAAATATATCTGCATTTTGCCTTTGTCACATCAATATGTGCTGAACTCACTTCATATTAGCTCATAGAGATCTTTTTTTAAATGTTTTTATTTTTATTTATTTATTCATGAGAGTCAGAGAGAGAGAGAGAGAGAGAGGCAGAGGCAGAGGGAGAAGCAGGCTCCCCGCCTAGCAGGGAGCCCAACGCGGGACTCGATCCCAGCACCCTGGGATCATGACCTGAGCCGAAGGCGGATGCTTAACCATCTGAGCCACCCAGGCGCCCTAGAGATCTTTTTTTATTCTTTATTATAAAGCACCCCATTGTGTATATGCATCATAATTGATTTTACCAATCCCCTATGTAGAGAGATTTAGGTCACTACCAATAGTTTGCATTTACAAATAATGTTACATTAGAAAACCTAACGCACATGCATTTTCTTACTGTTAGAGGTGTATCTTCAGGGTAAATTCCAAGAACTGGGATTGCTAAATGAAAAGGAAATGCATATGTAATTTTGTTAGAGATTGCCAAATTCCCCACTGCAAGGGTTTTATCATCCGCCTTCCCACCAGCAATGGAAGAGTGCCTCACAGCCTTTCCAAGCACAATGTGGTGCCAAGCTTCTAAAGTTTTTGCTAACCTGAGAGAAGAGCAATGGTATCTCAGTGTAATTTTATTTGCTTTTCTCTTATTATGAGTAAAATCAAAATAGTTTCATGTGACTAAGGGCCATTGTACATTTTTTTTAATGACTTGTTCGTGCCTTTAATTCATCGTTCTATTGAGGTTTTGGTCATTTTCCCCCTTTATGAGTTTTCAAGTATATTCAGGATAATACTGTTTTATCTGTGATCTATTGTGATGCAAATATTCTTCCCCAGCTTGTCATTTGTCATGTTACTTTGGCTATGGTTTTCTTCCATGAAAAAAAATTTTTTTGATTTTTATATAGTCACATTTATCTTTTAAGTTTTTCAACTGGATTTTAAGTCTTCATTAGAAACTTTTCTTATGTTCATGTTATAGATAAATTCAACCATGTTGTCTTCTAGGACTTGTATGGCTTTATTTTTTACCTGTATATCTGCATAAGTAAATTTTACATTTTATATCTCTGGATCCATGTGGAGTTTATTTTTACGTGTGATGTGAGGAATGCATTTAATTGCATCTTTTCCAAAAGATTCTCTGGTTGTGTCAGTCCCATTTTTTAAAAAAGTTCATCTTTTTTAAAGAGGTTGCGAGTCACCTTTATCATATGTAACATTTACACAGGTGCTTGGGTCCATCTGTGGGCATTCTGCTCGATGCTTTTGCACTGGTCTGCCTGCTTGTTCATGTGCTGGTACGATTACACCATTTTAATGATAGAACCTTTATAGGCTTTTTAAAAAAGATTTTATTTATTTATTTGAGAGAGAGAGAGAGCGAGAGAGTACAAGGGGGAGGACAGGGAGAAGCAGACTCCCACTGAGCAAGAAGCCCGATGTGGGGCTCGATCCCAGGACCCTGGGATCATGACCTGAGCCGAAGGCAGACACTTAACGACTGAGCCACCAGGCGCCCCCCTTTATAGACTATTTGAATATCTGATGGGGTTAGTCTCTTTTCATAGCTGTGCAAGAGCTAGCTCTTCATGCCTGTTTACTTTCCTTATGAACTTTTGTTGCAACTTACCTAGCTTCATAAAGAATACCTTATTGGTATTTTTATTGTTATTGCCTTAAGTTTATAGATTAGTGTAAGGGAGGAGTCATCTTTTTATGACGCTGAACTGTCTTGTCCAAGAACAAGGGCCGCCTTTCCATTTGTTCACATCTGATTTTGTGTCTTTCAGTGGTGTTTTTAAGCTTTTCTTATACGGGTTGTACGAGTTAACTCCTGCTGCATAACAAATTACCTCTACACTTGGTGGCTGAATGCGATAGTAACCAGGTAGTAGCTCACACATTTTCTGTGGGTCAGGAATTCAGGGGTGACCTAGCTGAGTGATTCTGGCTTTCGGGTGTCTCATGAAGGGGTTGTCAGGATGGTGGCTGGGGCTGCGGATAGCTGAGGCTAAGCTGTTGCTTCTATGACGGCTCACTCATGTGGCTGGCAAGTCGGTGCTGGCTGTTGGAAGGCCACAGTTTTTCACTGTGTGGTCCTCTCTGTAGGGCTGTTTGAATGTCCTCAAAACATGGCAGCTGGTTTTCACTGGACAAATGATCCAAGAGCAAGAACAAGGTGGACACTACAATTGTTTTTCATAACTAAGCCTTGGATGTCATGCAACATCATTTCTGTGGTTTGTGTATTGGGTCCACAGATGAGCACTATTCAGCGTGGGAGAGGTCTATACAAAGAGGTGAATTCATGGTTATGGTGACCATTAAGGCCCTCTTGGAAGTACACATCTTGCACATATCTGTAGTGTTTTTACACTAAGGAAGATGTAGTTTTGGAATCATGGTGTGTGTGTGTGTGTGTGTGTGTGTGTGTGTGTGTTTGGATATGCATGTTGAATTTTATTTATTTATTTATTAAAAAGATTTTATTTATTTATTTGACAGAGAGAGAGAGAGACATAGCGAGAGAGGGAACACAAGCAGGGGGAGTGGGAGAGGGAGAAGCAGGCTTCCCTGCAGAGCAGGGAGCCCGATGTGAGGCTCGATCCCAGGACCCTGGGATCATGACCTGAGCTGAAGGCAGACACTTAACGACTGAGCCACCCAGGCGCCCTGCGTGTTGAATTTTTATAAAAGAAGTTTTCATCATTTATAAAGATCATAACATGATTTTTCTCTTTGGATTTATGGTATTTTCTGCTAATAGAATTCCCATATTGAGTGTACTTTGAGTGCCTAGAACAAATCCTGCTTGGTTATTGCATATTATTTTCAGAGTATGGTGATCAATTCTATTTGACAATAAATATTGAATATTTTTGAATCAATAGTCATGGATTATATTAGTTGGTAATTTTATTTTTAAGAATTTGGACTATGTCAGAGCGGCTGGGTGGCTCAGTCAGTTAAGCGTCTGCCTTCTACTCAGGTCATAGTCCCAGGGTCCTGGGATCGAGGCCCTGAGTCGGGCTCCCTGCTCAGTGGGGAGTCTGCTTCTCTCTCTCCCTCTGCCTGTTACTGCCCCTGCCTTTGCTCTCTCCCTCTCTCTCAAATAGACAAATCTTAAAAGAATTTGGATGGTCATATTTGGCTATCAATATTTTATTTGCTTCATAAAATGATTTCAAAAGTTGTCCTTTATGTTCTGCTTAGGGACAAGTTTTGTTACATTGGGACTATCTGGTTATTGATAGTTTGGTAAAATTTCATTGTGAAACCTTCTAAACCTGGTGCACTTTTTGGGTTATATAGATTTGATACATTTCTGTATTTTTTTCTATGAAAATTAGCCCACTTAAGCTTTCTAACTGTACTTAAAGAATTTCAGTAAACTGTATTTCTTTAACAATTATTCATTTGATATGGGTTTTAAATTTATTTGCATAGAGATATGCAAAGTAATCTCATGATTTTAAAGTTTTATCTCAGTGGCCATTTCTTATTATTTCTTTATGTATTTGTGCTTTCTTTCCTTTTTCTCTTGATTAGGCTAGCTAGTGATATGCCCACTTCATTAATGCTCTTCAAAGAACCAGGATTTTGATTTATTAATTAGATTTCATGTATTTCTCTTTTCTACTATATTAATTTTCACTTTAAAAAAAAGATTTTATTTATTTATTTGACAGAGAGAGACACAGTGAGAGAGGGAACAAAAGCAGGGGGAGTGGGAGAGGGAGAAGAAGGCTTCCCATGGCATAGGGGGCCTGATGCGGGGCTCGATCCCAGGACCCCAGGATATGACCCGAGCTGAAGGCAGAAGCTTAACCCCGACTGAGCCACCTAGGCGCCCTATAAGATCTGTTTTTTATTTAGGCTTTCGATAGCCCTACTAATTTTTTGTCCCCTTGTTCTATGTTATAATGAGAGTAGTTTCAAGTACATAATCAGTGTGCTTTTTTGTATTTGTATTTGCTTCTCCTGTAGTTTCTGCTTTATAAAGATGGTTGCTGTGTTATTTGGTGTATCAGTATTTCTAAATGTTATATCTCTGTTTTGAATTGCAGCTTGTAGTATTAATGGTGGTCTTTTTGTTTCATTAATTAGTCCTTGGCTTGCATTCTACTTTGATGTCAGCATTGCAAACACTGTTTTCTTGCTGATTTCCTTTGCCTGTTCTGTCTTTATCCGTTTGAGGTTAGTTTTTTTGATTCACTGATTTTCAGGTGTAACTCTTGTATATATCATAGATTTGATATTTTTCTGTGAGTCGTTTTGGAAATATTTTTATTTGGAAAGATGAGTTAAGCCAATTCACATTTACTGATATGCTTGTTACATTCTCTACTCTCTCATTTTATTTCAATTATAATTACCTTATGATTTTATTATATTTTGTTTCTCTACCTGAAACATTTGCTTTGCTTTTTAATTTTTAAATTTTCTTTTGGGATTAGGATTAGGTGTTTCAGTGATAACCTTGTATTTACACCTTTTTAAATGCCTTTCTCCACTGTTTCCTTAACCTTCATTACCTGATTTGTCAGTTTCCTTCTTTCTTTTTTTTTTTTAACATTTTAATTTTTAAGTAACTTCTACACTGAAAGTGGGGATGGGAATCACAACCCTGAGATCAAGAGTCACGTGTTTTACTTACTGAGCCAGTGAGGCGCCCCTAATTTGTCTGTTCTAATATATCCTCTGACTCCTCCTTTTATGTGCCCAATGAATGTTCTCAAACTGTGGTCCCCTGAGGCCTCTGAAACCTTTTCAGGAAGTCTGTGAGTCCAACCATTTTCATAATAATACTAAGACATCATTTTGCTTTCCTGCTCACATTTTCTCATGAGTTCACATGAACGCTTTCCAGAGGCTACATGATAGGTGATGATGTTATCACCCTGAAGGCTAATGAAATGTGTGAAGCTCTATGGAAATCCAGTTGTCTTCTAATAAGCCAGACCTTAAAGGGATTTGCAAAAATGTAGATGATGCCACTGTTCTCACTGCATTTTGGGGGAAAAGTATAATTTTTCATAAAATGTTATTGATATTACCATGTGACAGGTTTATTATAGTTTTTTGTTTTGTTTTTACTTTTTAAAAAAATTTTTTTATTGTTATGTTAATCACCATATATTACATCATTAGTTTTCGATGTAGTGTTCCATGATTCATTGTTTGTGCATAACACCCAGTGATCCACGCAGAACGTGCCCCCTTGAATACCCATCACCAGGCTAACCCATCCCCCCACCCTCCACCCCTCTAGAACCCTCAGTTTGTTTTTCGGAGTCCATCGTCTCCCATGGTTCGTCTCCCCCTCTGACATACTCCCCCTCATTCTTCCCCTCCTGCTATCTTCTTCTTTTCCTTTTTTCTTAACATATGTTGCATTATTTGTTGCAGAAGTACAAATCTGTGATTCAACAGTCTTGCAAAATTCACAGCGCTCACCATAGCACATACCCTCCCCAATGTCTATCACCCAGCCATCCCATCCCTCCCACCCCCCACCACTCCAGCAACACTCAGTTTGTTTCCTGAGATTAAGAATTCCTCATATCAGTGAGGTCATATGATACATATCTTCCTCTGATTGACTTATTTCACTCAGCATAACACCCTCCGGTTCCATCCACGTCGTTGCAAATGGCAGGATCTCATTCCTTTTGATGGCTGCCTAATATTCCATTGTGTATATATACCACATCTTCTTTATCCATTCATCTGTCGATGGACATCTTGGCTCTTTCCACAGTTTGGCTATTGTGGACATTGCTGCTATAAACATCGGGGTGCACGTACCCCTTCGGATCCCTACATTTGTATCTTTGGGGTACATACCCAGTAGTGCAATTGCTGGATCGTATGGTAGCTCTAATTTCAACTGTTTGAGGAACCTCCATACTGTTTTCCACAGTGGTTGCACCAGCTTGCATTCCCACCAACACTGTAGGAGGGTTCCCCTTTCTCCACATCCCCGCCAACATCTGTCATTTCCTGACTTGTTAATTTTAGCCATTCTGACTGGTGTGAGGTGGTATCTCATTGAGGTTTTGATTTGGATTTCCCTGATGCTGAGCGATGTTGAGCACTTTTTCATGGGTCTGTTGGCCATTTGAATGTCTTCTTTGGAAAAATGTCTCTTCATGTCATCTGCCCATTTCTTGATTGGATTATTTGTTCTTTGGGTGTTGAGTTTGATAAGTTCTTTATAGATTTTGGATACTAGCCCTTTATCTGCTATGTCATTGGCAAGCATTTTCTCCCATTCTGTCGGTTGTCTTTTGGTTTTGTGCACTGTTTCTTTTGCTGTGCAAAAGCTTTTTATCTTGATGAAATCCCAATAGTTCATTTTTGCCCTTGCTTCCCTTGCCTTTGGTGATGTTTCTAGGAAGAAGTTGCTGCGGCTGAGGTTGAAGAGGTTGCTACCTGTGTTCTCCTCTAGGATTTTGATGGGCTCCTGTCTCACGTTTAAGTCTTTCAACCATTTGGAGTCTATTTTTGTGTGTGGTGTAAGGAAATGGTCCAATTTCATTCTTCTGCATGTGGCTGTCCAATTTTCCCAACACCATCTGTTGAAGAGACTGTCTTTTTGCCATTGGACATTCTTTCTTGCTTTGTCAAAGACCAGTAGACCATAGAGTTGAGGGTCCATTTCTGGGCTCTCTATTCTATTCCATTGATCGATGTGTCTGTTTTTGTGCCAGTACCATAGTGTCTTGATGATGACAGCTTTGTAATAGAGCTGGAAGTCCGGAATTGTGATGCCGCCAGCTTTGCTTTTCTTTTTCAACATTCCTCTGGCTATGCGGGGTCTCTTCTGGCTCCACACAAATTTTAGGATTATTTGTTCCATTTCTTTGAAAAAAGTGGATGGTATTTTGATGGGGATTGCATTGAATGTGTAGATTGCTCTAAGTAGCATTGACATCTTCACAATATTAGTTCTCCCAATCCATGAGCATGCAACATTTTTCCATTTCTTTGTGTCTTCTTCAATTTCTTTCATGAGTATTTTATAGTTTTCTGAGTACAGATCCTTTGCCTCTTTGGTTAAATTCATTCCTAGGTATCTTATGCTTTTGGGTGCAATTGTAAATGGGATCGACTCCTTGATTTGTCTCTCTTCTGTCTTGTTGGTGTATAGGAATGCCACTGATTCCTGTGCATTGATTTTATATCCTGCCACTTTACTGAATTCCTGTATGAGTTCTAGCAGTTTTGGGGTGGAGTCTTTGGGTTTTCCACATAAAGTATCTTATCATCTGCAAAGAGTGAGAGTTTGACTTCTTCTTTACCGATTCAGATGACTTTTATTTCTTTTTGTTGTCTGATTGCTGTGGCTAGGACTTCTAATACTATGTTGAATAGCAGTGGCGATAGCGGACATCCCTGCCGCGTTCCTGACCTTAGGGGGAAACCTCTCAGCTTTTCCCCATTGAGAATGATATTCGCTGTAGGTTTTTCATAGATGGCTTTTATGATATTGAGGTATGTACCCTCTATCCCTATACTCTGAAGAGTTTTGATCAAGAAAGGATGCTGTACTTTGTCAAATGCTTTTTCTGCATCTATTGAGAGGATCATATGATTCTTGTTCTTTCTTTTGTTAATGTATTGTATCACGTTGATTGATTTGCAGATGTTGAACCAAACTTGCAGCCCAGGGAGAAATCCACTTGGTCGTGGTGAATAATCCTTTTAATGTACTGTTGGATTCTATTGGCTAGTATTTTGGCGAGAATTTTTGCATCCATGTTCATCAAGGATATTGGTCTGTAATTCTCCTTTTTGATGGGGTCTTTGTCTGGTTTGGGGATCAAGGTAATGGTGGCCTCATAAAATGAGTTTGGAAGTTTTCCTTCCATCTCTATTTTTTGGAACAGTTTCAGGAGAATAGGTATTAATTCTTCTTTAAATGTCTGATAGAATTCCCCTGGGAAGCCATCTGGCCCCGGGCTTTTGTTTGTTGGGAGATTTTTGATGACTGCTTCAATTTCCTTAGTGGCTATAGGTCTGTTCAGGTTTCTATTTCTTCCTGGTTCCATTTTGGTAGTTGATACATCTCTAGGAATGCACCCATTTCTTCCAGGTTATCTAATTTGCTGGCATAGAGTTGCTCATAATATGTTCTTGGAATTGTTTGTATTTCTTTGGTGTTGGTTGTGATCTCTCTCATTCATGATTTTGTTGATTTGGGTCATTTCTCTTTTCTATTTGATAAGTCTGGCCAGGGGTTTATCAATCTTGTTAATTCTCTCAAAGAACCAGCTCCTAGTTTCGTTGATCTGTTCTACTGTTTTGGTTTCTATTTCATTGATTTCTGCTCTGATCTTTATTATTTCTCTTGTCCTACTGGGTTTAGGCTTTATTTCTTGTTCTTTCTCCAGCTCCTTTAGGTGTAGGGTTAGGTTGTGTATTTGAGACCTTTCTTGTTTCTTGAGAAAGGCTTGTATTGCTATATACTTTCCTCTCAGGACTGCCTATGCTGAATCCCAAGGATTCTGAACAGTTGTGTTTTCATTTTCCTTGGTTTCCATGAATTTTTTAAATTCTTCTTTAATTTCCTGCTTGACCCATTCATTCTTTAGTAATATGCTCTTTAGCCTCCATGTATTTGAGTTCTTTCCAACTTTCCTCTTGTGATTGAGTTCTAGTTTCAAAGCATTGTGGTCTGAAAACATGCAGGGAATGATCCCAATCTTTTGGTACTGTTTGAGACCTGATTTGTGACCTAGGATGTGATCTATTCTGGAGAATGTTCCATGGGCACTAGAGAAGAATGTGTATTCCGTTGCTTTGGGATGGAATGTTCTGAATATGTCTGTGAAGTCCATTTGGTCCAGTGTGTCATTTAAAGTCTTTATTTCCTTGTTGATCTTTTGCTTAGATGATCTGTCCATTTCAGTCAGGGGGGTGTTAAAGTCCCCCACTATTATCGTATTGTTGTCAATGTGTTTCTTTGCTTTTGTTATTAATTGCCTTATATAATGGCTGCTCCCATGTTAGGGGCATAGATATTTACAATTGTTCGATCTTCCTGTTGGATAGACCCTTTAAGTAGGATATAGTGTCCTTCCTCATCTCTTATTACAGTCTTTGTTTTAAAATCTAGTTTGTCTGATATAAGGATTGCCACCCCAGCTTTCTTTGGTGTCCATTAGCATGGTAAATGGTCTTCCACCCCCTCACTTTCAATATGGGGGTGTCTCTGGGTCTCAAATGAGTCTCTTGCAGTCAGCAGATGGATGGGTCTTGTTTTTTAATCCAATCTGATAGCCTATGTCTTTTGATTGGGGCATTTAGCCCATTTACATTCAGGGTAACTATTGAAAGGTATGAATTTAGTGCCATTGTATTGCCTGTAAGGTGACTCTTACTGTATAGTCTCTGTTCCCTTCTGATCTATGCTGCTTTTAGGCTCCTCTTTGCTTAGAGGACCCCTTTCAGTATTTCTTGGAGGGCTGGTTTCGGGTTTGCAAATTCCTTTAGTTTTTGTTTGTCCTGGAAGCTTTTGATCTCTCCTTCAATTTTCAATGACAGCCTAGCTGGATATAGTATTCTTGGCTGCATATTTTTCTAGTTTAGTGCTCTGAAGATATCTTGCCAGTCCTTTCTGGCCTGCCACGTCTCTATGGATAGGTCTGTTGCCAGTCGAATATTTCTACCATTGTAGGTTACATGTCTCTTCTCCCGAGCTGCTTTCAGGATTTTCTCTTTGTCTCTGAGACTCGTAAGTTTTACTATTCGATGTCGGAGTGTTGACCTATTATTATTGATTTTGAGAGGGGTTCTCTGTGCCTCCTGGATTTTGATGCCTGTTTCCTTCCTCACATTAGAGACGTTCTCTGCTATTATTTGCTCCAGTATACCTTCTGCCCCTCTCTCTCTCTCTCTTCTTCTTCTGGGATCCCAATTATTCTAATGTTGTTTTGTCTTATCGTATCACTTATCTCTCGAATTCTGCCCTCGTGATCCTGTAGTTGTTTCTCTCTCTTTTTCTCGGCCTCTTTATTGTCCATCATTTGGTCTTCTATATCGCTGATTCTCTCTTCTGCCTCATTTATCCTAGCAGTTAGTGCCCCCATTTTATTGCACTTCATCAATAACCATTTTGATTTCGACTTGGTTAGATTTTAGTTCTTTTATTTCTCCAGAAAGTGTTTCTGTAACAACTTCCACGCTTTTTTCAAGCCCAGCTAGTATCTTTAAAGTCATGATTCTGAACTCTAGGTCCGACATCATACTAATGTCCGTATTGAGTAGGTCCCTGGCTGATGGTACTACCTCTTGTTCTTTTTGCTGAGGTGATTTTTTTCATCTTGTCATTTTGTCCAGAGGAGAATAGATGAATGAGAGAACAAAATGCTAACAGGTTAACAACTTCCCCAGCAAATATACTGTATACAAATCAGAAAAGACCTGAAACCAGGGGAAAAGAAAGGGAAAGAAAGAAAAAAGAAAGAGAAAAAAAAAGACAAAAAAAGATAAAAACAAAAACAGAACAATAGTAAAAAAGCAGAATATGATCAAATATGATCAGGCTAGTGCATAGATCAGTGCTACACACTAGATTTTGGGCGTATTTTGGTCTGTTAGAAAAAAGTGCCTCCTAAAATTTTAAAGGAAGAAAGACATATATGTACAAAATAAGGGTCGATACAATGAAGGGATGGAAGATGAGTCTAAAGTTGAAAATTATAAAAGATTTTATAAAAGGAATTGATAAAATAAGTTGTTTGAAAAAGAAAGAAGAATATTTTAAAAAAAAAGAAAAAAGGGAGAGAATGTGGTCAGGCAGGAGACTAGAACAAAACCATACACTAGTGATTTAGGGTATATTTTGATATGTTAGAAGAAACTGTATCTCAAAATTTTAAAGAGAGAACAACTTATATATATATATATATGCCAAAAATAAGGGTAACTACTATGGAGGGATAAAATATGACTCTAAAAATGAAAAATAAAAAATGTTTTTTTTTAAAAAAGGGATTGATAAGATGTTGGTTGAAAAAGGGAAAAAGAAAAATTAAAAAAAAACAGTTAAAAAAATTAACTTTGATGAACTAATGAATCATGGTAAAAAAAGAGCCATGAATTCTATGTGCAGTATTCCCCTAGCGCTGGAGTTCTCCCATTCTCCTTGATCGGTAAACTTGGTCTTGGCTTGCTGGCTGTTCTTGGTGATCTTCTGGGGAGGGGCCTGTTGCCGTGGTTCCCAAATGTCTTTGCCTGAGGCGGAATTGCCCCGCCCTTGTCGGTCCAGTCTAAGCAAGCTGCTCGGGTTTGCTCTCAGGAGGTTTTGTTCCCTGCAAGCTCTCAGTACAGCTTTGGAGGACCAGGGCAAAAATGGCGGCCTCCCAATCTCCACCTGGAGGAGCTGATAACTCGGGGTCCCGCTCCTCAGTGCGCCCCCAGAGAAAAGCAGTCACTCCTGTCTCCCCGGTCTCCGGCCGCACTCCGTGCTCACCCGGCATGTGACCGACCGTTTGTATCTCTGGCACCTGACCCCGTGTGGAGTCTCGCGCTCCCACGCCGCTCCTCCCCGGGGAGGAAGGGGAGTCTCCCCGGCTCTGCCGCTTGTTGGGTCCTTGCTGGAGGAGCAGTGGCCCGACTATGCTGCGGATCACAGTTTATGGCAACCCTGAGCTGAGAGCCCGCGCCTCGGCTTCGTCTCTGCAGCCGGCTCCCCCGCTCTGTACCTGGGAGCTCTGTTGCACTCAGGCACCCCCGGTCTTTCTGTGACCCCGAGGGTCCTGAGACCACACTGTCCCGGGAGGATTCCACCCCCCGCTTAGCCACTGGAGTGACGTCCCTCAGCGGAGCTGACTTCTAAAAGGTCCGATTTTGTGCTCCGCGGCTCTATCACTTGCCAGAAGTGGCCGACGGAGGCCCCCCTCCCCCGCCGTCTATCCTCCCAAATATCGCCTTGGATTCACCTTCTCTGCATGTCCTACCTTCCAGAAAGTGGTCGCTTCTCTGTTCAGAGAGTTGTTGCTATTCTTCTCTTCGATCTCCTGTTGAGTTCGTAGGTGTTCAGAATGGTTTGATCCCTATTCAGCTGAATTCCTGAGACCAGATGAAATCTGGGTCTCCTACTCCTCCACCATCTTGCTCCGCCCCCTGTTGAACTTGGCTAAGTTTATTCCAGGAGATCACTGGCTCACCATCCTTCTGCCATGTGGTCGTGGAAGCCCTCTCTCACTGTGTCCAAAGTCGTTCTTGTTGTGCTCCAGTGGAGTGGGGCATCTCTCCTCAGGTCCTCAGGAGACCAGGACTTGCACAAGGGCTGAGTCCTCCATGGCTGTGTCCCAAGTCAGTACGCCCAGCTCTTCACAGGCTCTTGCTGGTCCTGGGGGGAGAAAAGGGGGGATGGCCAGGCCCCAGTGCCTCTAACCCAGTGCACAGGCCGGTGAGAGGATCCCGCCCACCCACCTGCCAGGGCCCTTGCTGCTGGGCTCTAAATCTCACAGCTTGCCCAGAGGCACTTTTGTTCACCGGTGGATGCCGAATTTTAGTTGGTGTAACGACGGACAAAAAATGTGGGACGATTTATGCCGCCACTATGCTGACCAACTCCGTGGTTCCTGTTTTTATTTATTTATTTTTTTAATTAGGGCTCAACCTTCATTTAAAAAAATCTAATAAGTAGTGTGAAAGGATTTCTATCTAAAATGGAACTGGGGGCTACGAAACGGAGACTCCCCTATTATTGTTATTTTTAAGTAAATAAATTACTTTGCAGGTTTAACTGCTAATATGGAAAATATTGCTACATATATTATATTCAACTAATGAATAATTGAACATTATATAAAAAACTAATGATGTACTATACATTGGCTGATTGAATTTAAATTTAAAAAAATTTAATAAGCAAAAACATTCTGAAGTTCTCAAAACTTTGAGAAGTGTAAAGGATTTCAGAGGACAAGAAGTTTGAGAAGTACTTCTATGCAACCTCAGTGAATTCATTTGCTTTTCTACTTTCCTTCTTTCTTCTCTTTCACTTTTTCTTCACCTTATATTTCCTTTGTCGAAATATATGGCATTTTATATTATTCTACTCTTGTCTCCATTTTTGTTTTAGCCTTAAATCTAAAATTAGAAGTATTAAATCCTTCCTGTCACTCCTCTTTCCTAAACTTCCTTAGTCATAACTTGGTTGGATGAAATTCATCCCTTAGCATATTCTTCAAGGACTCATGAATCCAGTGTTCCCCAAGTTCTTGGGTGTGGAAAAATGTTTTTTAAGTTACTGTGTATTTATGGCCTTGTTATTGAAGAACAGCTTAGCTGGATATAAAATCCTTGTTTTGCATGTTTCCCCCTTGAGTTCTTGCAAATGTTGCTTGCTTCCTGCCTTGGTTTGTATGTTGCTCTTGGGAAGTGTGATCCCAGGTGAATTTTCTTGCTCTTTTAAAATTTCTAGTTCTTTGTGCCTGAGTGGAGGCTTCAGGGCTTTTTCTTCATCTCTCAAGTCTAATAGTTTTGTTAGGATATATCTGCGGGTTGATTATTCTGGGCTAATTTTCCCAGGTACCTGGTGGTCCTGTTTAGTATGTGGATTTAGAGTTTCTATAATTTCCTGAATCTTTTCATGGGTATATTTTAAAATATTAGTTCTATTGCATTGTGTTTTTAAAAACTTTTTAAAATTTATTATTTTTTTAAGAGAGAGAGATTGTGTGTGTGCAAGTGGTTGGGGGAAAGGAGCAGAGGGGCAGAGGGATGGAATCTTTAGCAGACTCCCTGCTGCATGGAACCCAATAGGGGGGCTCGATCTCATTACCCTGAGCTGAAATCAAGAGTCAGATGCTTAACTTATTGAGCCACCCAGGTGCCCATATTGTTGTTGTTGTTTTTAAGATAATATTTTTAAGTAATCTCAAAACCAAATGTAGGGCTCCAAATCACAATCCCGAAATCAAGACTTGCTGGCTTCACTGACTGAGCTGGCCAGGTGCCCTGCATTGTTTTGTTTTTATATGTAATTGGATCTCCTTTGCTCATCTTCCATTTAAACTACTTTCTTTTTGACTTTTTCTTATGTTTTTATTTTGTACTTATTATCTTGGTTGGTTGTCTGTTTCCTTTCCACTTATTAAATGTTCATTCGATTCTAAATTTCATAGGGCAACTTCAATTTAATTTTTTAAATTAAAAATTTTAATTTCGTTCCTGAGATGACTTTTTTCTTTTTCTTCCATTTCATCTCATCCACTTTTACTTTATTTCTTCCTGTTTTATGTCCATTCTGGTTCCTTAGATTTTGATAATCTAATTCAGGTGTTTTTCATAGTCCCAAATGCTTGCTTGAAAATACTGGATTTGGTGTGGAGTATTGTGCTATATAGTTTCTTCTGCTTTGCTGTTGTTTTGGGGGTGGTGTGGGAGAATTTTCACCAGTTTAAATGTTTCAAGTTTCAGTTTTATACTTCCAAACTTGTATAGATGTAGACTGTCTTGGAGTCTATATCTGCAGAGTCCCATCAGCGGAGTCCCGCTGAGGGACGTCGCTGCAGTGGCTAAGCGGGGGGTGGAACCCTCGCGGGACAGTGTGGTCTCAGGACCCTTGGGGTCACAGAAAGACCAGGGCTGCTTGAGTGCGGCAGAGCTCCCAGGTATCGGAGCAGGAAAGCCAGCTGCAGAGACCAGCCGAGGCGCGGGGTCTCACCTCGGGGTTGCCATAAACCATGATCCGCGGCCCAGTCGGGCCACTGCTCCTCCAGCAGGGACCCAACAAGCGGCAGAGCCGGGGAGACTCCCCTTCCTCCCCTGGGAGGAGCAGTGGGAGGGCGCACCTCAGGGATCTGCTGGGTTTGGAGACTCCACATGGGGTCGGGTGCCAGAGATAGAAATGGTCACAGGCCAGTGAGCACGGAGTGTGGCCGGAGAGCAGGGAGACAGGAGTGACTGCTTTTCTCTGGGGGCTCACTGAGGAGTGGGGCCCCGAGTGCTCAGCTCCTCCGGGCAGAGATTGGGAGGCCACCATTTTCACTCTCGTCCTCCAAAGCTGTACCAAGAGCTTGCAGGGAAGAAAAGCTCCTGAGAGCAAACCCAAACAGATGACTTAGCCCGGACCCGCCAAAGGCGGGGCAATTCCGCCTCAGGCAAAGACATTTGGGAACCACGGCAACAGGCCCCTCCCCCAGAAGATCAGCGCGAACAGCCAGCCAAGACCAAGTTTACCCATCAATGAGAACCGCAGAACTCCAGCGCTAGAGGAATACTGCACATAGAATTCATGGCTTTTTCCCATGATTCTATAGTCTTTCAAAGTTAATTTTTTTAACTGTTTTTTTTTTAAATTTTTTCCCTTTTTCAACCAACATCTTATCAATCCCTTTTTAAAAAATTTTTTTATTTTTCATTTTTAGAGTCATTCTATCCCTTCATAGTAGTTACCCTTATTTTTGGCATATATATATATATATATATATATATATATATATATATATATATAAATTCTCTTTTTAAATTTTGAGATAGTTTCTTCTAACATATCAAAATATACCCTAAATCTCTAGTGTATGGCTTTGTTCTAGTCTCCTGCCTGATCACATTCTCTCCCCTTTTTCTTTCTTTCTCCTTTTTAATCCTCTTTTTTCTTTTTTCAAGCACCTTATCAATTCCTTTTTAAAATTTTATAATTTTCATCTTTACAGTTATATTCCATCCCTTCATTGTATCAACCCTTATTTTGTACATATATGTCTTTCTTTAAAATTTTAGGAAGCACTTTCTTCTAACAGACCAAAAAACACCCAAAATCTAGTGTGTGGCACTAAGCTATGCACTAGCCTTATTATATTTGATCATACTGTTTTTTGTTTTGTTTTGTTTTGTTTTGTTCTGTTTTTGGTTTTATCTTTTTCTTTTCCCTTTTTTTTTTCTCTTTTGTTTCCCTTTCTTTTCCCCTGGTTTCAGGTCTTTTCTGATTTGTTTAGAGTATATTTTCCGGGGATGTTTTTAACCTGTTAGCATTTTGTTCTCTCATTCATCTGTTCTCCTCTGGACAAAATGACAAGACAATAAAATCACCTCAACAAAAAGAGCAAGAGGTACTACCGTCTGCCAGGGACCTACTCAATAGAGACATTAGTATGATGTCGGACCTAGAGTTCGGAATCATTATTTTTAGATACTAGCTGGGCTTGAAAAAATGCATGGAAGTTATTAGAGAAAGCCTTCCTGGAGAACTAAAAGAATTAAAATTTGACCAAGTCGAAGTCAAAAAGGCTATTAATGAGGTGCAATAAAAAATGGGGGCACTAACTGCTAGGATAAATGAGGCAGAAGAGAGAATCAGCGATATAGAAGACCAAATGATGGAAAATAAGTTGAGAAAAGGCGTAAACTACTGGATCACGAGGGCAGAATTTGAGATATAAACGATACCATAAGACGAATTATTAGAATAATTGGGATTCCAGAGAAGAAAAAAGAGAGGGGCAGAAGGTATATTGGAGCAAATTATAGCAGAGAACTTCCCTAATGTGGGGAAGGAAACAGGCATCAAAATAGAGGAGGCACAGAGAACCCCTCTCAAAATCAATAAAAATAGGTCAACAACCCAACATCTAATAGTAAAAGTTATGAGTCTCAGAGACAAAGAGAAAATCCAGAGCAGCTTGGGAGAAGAGATATGTAACCTATAATGGTAGAAACATTAGATTGGCAACAGACCTATCCACAGAGACCTGGCAGGCCAGAAAGGATTGGCATGATATCTTCAGAGCAATAAATGAGAAAAATATGCAGCCAAGAATACTATATCCAGCTAGGCTGTCATTGAAAATAGAAGGAGAGATAAAAACCTTCCAGCACAAACAAAAACTAAAGGAATTTGCAAACACGAAACCAGCCGTCCAAGAAATATTGAAAGGGGTCCTTTAAGCAAAGAGAGATCCTAAAATCAGCATAGATCAGAAAGGAACACAGACAATATACAGGAACAGTCACCTTACAGGCGATACAATGGCACTAAATTCATATCTTTCAATAGCTACCCTGAATGTAAATAGGCTATGTGCCCCAATCAAAAGACACAGGCTATCAGATTGGATTAAAAAATAAGACCCATCCATATGCTGTCTGCAAGAGACTCATTTTAGACCCAAAGACACCCCCATATTGAAAGTGAGGGGGTGGAAAACCATTTACCATGCTAATGGACACCAAAAGAAAGCTGGGGTGGCAATCCTTATATCAGACAAATTAGATTTTAAAACAAAGACTGTAATAGGAGATGAGGAAGGACACTATATCCTACTTAAAGGGTCTATCCAACAAGAAGATCGAACAATTGTAAATATCTATGCCCCTAACATGGGAGCAGCCAATTATATAAGGCAATTAATAACAAAAGCAAAGAAACACATTGACAACAATACAATAATAGTGGGGGACGTTAACACCCCCCTGACTGTAATGGAAAGATCATCTAAGCAAAAGATCAACAAGGAAATAAAGACTTTAAATGACACACTGGACCAAATGGACTTCCAGACATATTCAGAACATTCTATCCCAAAGCAACAGGATACACATTCTTCTCTAGTGCCCATGGAACATTCTCCAGAATTGATCACATCCTAGGTCACAAATCAGGTCTCCACCAGTACCAAAAGATTGGGATTATTCCCTGCATATTTTCAGACCACAATGCTTTGAAACTAGAACTCAATCACAAGAGGAAAGTTGGAAAGAACTCACATACATGGAGGCTAAGGAGCATCCTACTAAAGAATGAATGGGTCAACCAGGAAATTAAAGAAGAATTAAAAAAATTCATGGAAACCAATAAAAATGAAAACACAACTGTTCAAAATCTTTGGGATTCAGCATAGGCAGTCCTGAGAGGAAAGTATATAGCAATACAAGCCTTTCTCAAGAAATAAGAAAGGTCTCAAATACACAACCTAACCTTACACCTAAAGGAGCTAGAGAAAAAACAGCAAATAAAGCCTAAACCCAGCAGGAGAAGAGAAATAATAAAGATCAGAGCAGAAATCAATGAACTAGAAACCAAAAGAACAGTAGAACAGACCAACGAAACTAGGAGCTGGTTCTTTGAAAGAATTAACAAGATTGATAAAACCCTGGCCAGACTGATCAAAAAGAAAAATAACTCAAATCAACAAAATCATGAATGAAAGAGGAGAGATCACAACCAACACCAAAGAAATACAGACAATTCTAAGAACATATTATGAGCAACTCTATGCCAGCAAATTAGATAACCTGGAAGAAATGGATGCATTCCTAGAGATGTATCAACAACCAAAACTGAACCAGGAAGAAATAGAAAACCTGAACAGACCTATAACCACTAAGGAAATTGAAGCAGTCATCCAAAATCTCCCAATAAACAAAAGCTCAGGGCCAGATGGCTTCCCAGGGGAATTCCTTCAAACATTTCAAGAAGAATTAATACCCATTTTCCTGAAACTGTTCCAAAAAATAGAAATGGAAGGAAAACTTCCAAACTCATTTTATGAGGCCACCATTACCTTGATCCCCAAACCAGACAAAGACCCCATCAAAAAAGAGAATTACAGACCAATATCCTTGATGAACATGGATGCAAAAATTCTCACCAAAATACTAGCCAATAGGATCCAATAGTACATTCAAAGGATTATTCACCACGAGCAAGTGAGATTTATCCCTGAGCTGCAAGGTTGGTTCAACATCCGCAAATCAATCAACGTGATACAATATATGAACAAAAGAAAGAACAAGAATCATATGATCCTCTCAATAGATGAAGGAAAAGCATTTGACAAAGTACAGCATCCTTTCTTGATCAAAACTCTTCAGAGTATAGGGATAGAGGGTACATACCTCAATATCATAAAAGCCATCTATGAAAAACCTACAGCGAATATCATTCTCAATGGGGAAAAGCTGAGAGGTTTCCCCCTAAGGTCAGGAACGCGGCAGGGATATCCACTATCACCACTGCTATTCAACATAGTATTAGAAGTCCTAGCCACAGCAATCAGACAACAAAAAGAAAACAAAGGCATCCAAATCAGCAAAGAGGAAGTCAAACTCTCACTCTCTGCAGATGATAGGATACTGTATGTGGAAAACCCAAAAGACTCCACCCCAAAACTCCTAGAACTCATACAGGAATTCAGTAAAGTAGCAGGATATAAAATCAATGCACAGAAATCAGTGGCGTTCCTATACACCAACAGCAAGACAGAAGAGAGACAAATGAAGGAGTCGATCCCATTTACAATTGCACCCAAAACCATAAGATACCTAGCAGTAAATCTAACCAAAGAGGCAAAGGATCTGTACTCAGAAAACTAGAAAATACTCATGAAAGAAATTGAGGAAGACACAAAGAAATGGAAAAATTTCCATGCTCATGGATTGGAAGAACAAACATTGTGAAGATGTCAATGCTACCTAGAGTAATCTACACATTCAAAGCAATCTCCATCAAAATACCATCCACTTTTTTCAAGGAAATGGAACAAATAATCCCAAAATTTGTATGGAACCAGAAGAGACCCCGAATAGCCAGAGGAATGTTGAAAAAGAAAAGCAAAGCTGGCGGCATCAGAATTCCGGACTTCCAGCTCTATTACAAAGCTGTCATCATCAAGACAGTATGGTACTGGCACAAAAACAGACACATCGATCAATGGAACAGAATCAAGAGCCCAGAAATGGACCCTCAACTCTATGGTCAACTCATCTTTGACAAAGCAGGAAAGAATGTCCCATGGCAAAAAGACAGTCTCTTCAACAGATGGTGTTGGGAAAATTGGACAGCCACATGCAGAAGAATGGAACCGGACCATTTCCTTACACCACACACAAAAATAGACTCCAAATGGTTGAAAGACCTCAATGTGAGACAGGAGTCCATCAATATCCTAAAGGAGAACACAGGCAGCAACCTCTTCGACCTCAGCTGCAGCAACTTCTTCCTAGAAACATCGCCAAAGGCAAGGGAAGTAAGGGTAAATATGAGCTATTGGCATTTCATCAAGATAAAAAGCTTTTGCACAGCAAAAGAAATAGTCCACAAAACCAAAAGACAACCGACAGAATGGTAGAAAATGCTTGCCAATGACATATCAGATAAAGGGCTAGTATCCAAAATCTATAAAGAACTTATCAAACTCAACACCCAAGGAACAAATAATCCAATCAAGAAATGGGCAGAAGACATCTCAAATGGCCAACAGACCCATGAAAAAGTGCTCAATATTGCTCGGCATCAGGGAAATCCAATAGAAAACCTCAGTGAGATACCACCTCACAGCAGTCAGAATGGCTAAAATTAACAAGTCAGGAAATGACAGATGTTGGCGGGGATGCGGAGAAAGGGGAGCCCTCCTACACTGTTGGTGGGAATGCAAGCTGGTGCAACTACTCTGAAAAAATTTATGGAGGTTCCTCAAAAATTTGAAAATAGAGCCATCATACAGTCCAGCAATTGGACTACTGGGTATTTTCCACAAAGATACAAATGTAGGGATCCGAAGGGGT
>NW_027397085.1:22821996-22857246 GCF_003265705.2 Callorhinus ursinus
TATTTATATTTATAGCAGCAATGTCCACAATAGCCAAGTGTGGAAAGAGCCAAGATGTCCATCGACAGATGAATGGATAAAGAAGGGGTGGTATATATACACAATGGAATATTATGCATCCATCAAAAGGAATGGGATCTTGCCATTTGTAATGATGTGGATGGAACTGGAGGGTGTTATGCTGAGTGAAATAAGTCAATCAGAGAAAGAAGATGTATCATATGACCTCACTGATATGAGGAATTCTTAATCTCCGGAAACAAACTGAGTGTTGCTGGAGTGTGGGGGTGGTGGGAGGGATGGGGTGGCTGGGTGAAAGACATTGGGGAGGGTATGTGCTATGGTGAGCGCTGTGAATTTTGCGAGACTGCTGAATCACAGATCTGTACCTCTGAAACAAATAATGCAATATATGTTATGAAAAAAAAAAAGATAGCAGGAGGGGAAGAATGAAGGGGAGTAAATTGGAGGGAGAGACGAACCATGATAGATGATAGAGTCTGAACAACAAACTGAGGGTTCTAGAGGGGATGGGAGTGTGGGATGGGTTAGCCTGGTGATGAGTATTAAAGAGGGCACGTTCTGCGTGTAGCACTGGGTGTTATGCACAAACAATGAATCATGGAACACTACATCAAAAACTAATGATGTAATGTATGGTGATTAACATAAGAATAAAAATAATAATAAAAATAAAAAAAAAACTCCTGACCACGAGACCAAGAGTCACATGCTCCATCGACTGAGCCAGCCAGGCTCCCTGTATGTGTTTTAATTTTATTTGTTTTGTCTATGAAGCTCATGAAAGTTTTTTTCAGTTAACACTATAGTTCTCTTGCTTTTATATCTCAAGCCTATCCAGTCTCCCTATTTATATAGTGTTAGAATGTTTTTATTGTTTGATTCTTTTTTCTTTTTCCCCATGTAGTGAACAAATTTTCCCAACACCTTCTTGTAAATAACCCTTCTCTTACTTACTTGCCTTTTGTCACATATGAGGTTTTCATATAAACATAAAGGTTTCAAAGATATTTATTCTGCTCCATTGGTTTATTTTATTATTATGGCTTTATAGTGTGTTTTAGCATCTGCTTGCCAGCTTTTCAATTTTTTATTTTAAAGTTGACTGAGCTATACGTGGACCTATGCACCTTTTTCCATGTGAATTTTAAGGTAAATACTATTTCTCAAATGTTGAATTTGAAATTTGGGGATTTACAGTCGAGTGATGGCAAAATTTACATGTAAACTATTGAAATTTCCATGCATTCTGACCATCTTTGTCCTTCATTAGATTTTAAAATTATTTTCTAAAGAGGTATTGTGATTTACTGCCCAATTTAATTCCTAAATATCTTCTATTTTTGTTCTCTTACTATATTTTCTAACTGGTTATTACCGATGTTGAGTAATTTGATTGATCTTTGTAGGTCAATCATAATTAGCAGCACACCTGAACTCTTTTATTCTAATAGTTTGTCTCTAGCTTATGTTGGTTTTTCGAAGTAGATGATGATAGATAATTGACACAGAAAGCCTCCAGTTTGTCCACTTTCTCTCTCATGGATTTTGTGCTTTTTATTTTGTATTTTTGGGTGAGATGAAAGTAGGAAATTATACCAGTGTTAGATTTGTTCTTGACTGTCCATGAACTTCAGTATTTCCTACCCTTACTCTTCAGTGTGATTATTGGCACCACCTATGGTAGTATTTTAATGTAGTATTATGTTAAAGCTACGGGGGACATGCTCAGCCTCTGCAGCCGAATTATGTAAGGAGGAGAAACATGAACCTGAAGTCCTCCTACCTGTTTAATTTCTGTTGATCTTAATACCTAGGTGAGCTAACTAACAAAAATCAAACAATGTTTGTTTTAGGTACTTGATTTGAATTTTGAAAATCTTGTTAGTTTTCGTTACACAATGGATTATTTTAAATTAAAGGAGTAATTATTTTAAGTGTGGATTTTTCCCATCTGATGATTCGAATGACGTAGAACGAGAGGGGAAGAAATTTCTACTTTGTCATTGCCTGAGGTTCCTTCCTCCGCCGTGAACCATCTCTGTGTATCCTTTTATCCCTTTTCTTGATTTTTAATTATGTATTTATATATTATACCATTTCTTTATTCAGTTACTTCTTAAATAGGTTCTTCATTGTAATATTTCTCCTATAGCAAGAAATCCCCACCATTTCCAAATGTACGATTCGGTGCTTTGTAGGTGTGTTCACAAATTATACAATCCTCACAAGTGTCCACTTCCAGAACATGTTTATCACTCTCAAAAGAAACCCCACAGCTGCTAGTCATCACTCTTCATTTCTCCTCTTCTCCCTACCTCTGGCAACCACTAATAACGTTTCTGCCATTGTGATTTTGTGTGAACGGAATAAAACAGCATGTGGTCTTCCTTAGCTGTACATGACAAAATAAGTCTTAATGGGATCCTTTATTCCTCTTACATGCTTTTATTTATATATCTGCATTTTTTTCTACTTGGCTTAGATACTTTAAACCTATCTTATGTATTTCTGAGTAATTATTTTTAAAAGAGGTATAATCTCTACAGATGAGATGCATCATTGTTGACTGACACATTCCATTGATGGATAGAAATCATAGCCAGTCATTCTTAAAAAGAATCTCCTACTGAAATTGGTTGATAACTACAGTGTGTATGTATAAGGGCCTTGTCTAGAAGGGGAATCTACAAAGTGGAAATAATACTACCCACCTTTAAGTTATTGTGCAGATAAAACAAGATAATACTAGGGCTTTGAACAATGCCTGGCAAATAAACTCTGGAATGTTAGCTGTCATTAATATTATAAAAATACTCAGTAGCCCAGAAAATGTTTATAATAGTAAGTATAAAAAGCAACCCAGTAAAATAGTGTATATTCTTTGGCTGTAATTTTGTAAAAACTGTATCTGCTTATGAATAAAAACTGAAAGGAAATAATATATGTGTGAACAGAAGTGCTTTGCTGCGATAATGGTATTATGGGTTGCCTTTTCATGTTTTCAAAATATCTTTAATGTTTTAGCAGTGTAACATTAAAAAGAAATGTAGAGAGAGGTGAAGTCTTGACTTGCCCTTGAAGATGAGAAGGAGGTTCCCAAGCACTCTGAGGTGGGGCCCCCACCCAAGTCAATGTGGCTCTGCAAGGGGTGAGTCAAGACCATCCATTCATTCAGTGCATATGTATTGAGAGCTCACTGTGTGTGAAGCAGTGTTTGACGTAAACTATAGTGGACAATGGGGAAGTTCTTGGGTTTTGCGTTTTAACATCATTGTGCAACTTAAAGGAACAACAAAGAAGAAAAGAATCAAGGACAAGTGCTACGGAGATAATTAAAGTACAAGAATGTATGGCCGGACTTGGTGCTGGTACCTGACTTGGTATCTACTTGAGATTGGTGGTCAGGACTAGGGGTAAGTCCATGGGGAAGTAGCACTAACCACTCACATTCATGGTAGATGGGATAGGGGTGGGAAGAGCATTGGTGGGCCAAGAAAAGACACATACACACAAAAATGGTGACTGGAGGTCTAATATCAGACCTCTCTTACACAAGGTTTGCTCCGTATGGTCTTGGAATCAGCTCAAGAACTGTCACCCATGTTTATTCCATGGGGTCAAGAGATGGAGCAGCATTTTCTTTCACTTGTCCCAGCAGAACTCCTGGCAACTCATAACTTCTGTGTGGTTTTCTGGCCATACATGGTGGCAGCTGTAAACCGTGTCCTTGATTCCAGTTTGGGGAATTTTGCACAAAAGTATGCAAGGATTTGTCCCACCCGACTGAGAAGGCTGTTTTTCTGGATGGATCTCTATTTATGCATGAGGAAACTTGGCACTGGTGAAGCGGTAGCTTATTTCTCTTTTTTGTTTGGTTTTATTTTGTGCTTCAGAAATAGAACAGATTAAGCATTACTTGCTTTTGAAGGCTCCAGCTCTCCCTACAGCTTGACTTTAAATTCTCTTCTCCCCAGGAAAACATCTTTGCTAGCTTTTGTTAAAAGCAATGCAAATTCACGGAATAGTTGGGAGGGATATTTTAGTTTAATTTAATTTATATGTCTTTGAAAATAAGTCTACCTACAAAAAAATAAAGCCTTGTTGTAAAGAAAATAAAGCAAAAGAAAAAAGAAAAAATGAAATTGGATGGTAATTAAAATGATGAAATAAAACTACATTAGAACTAGAAGGACCTTAAAAATAATGTAACCAGACTCCAACTATTTTATGAAGGATGAACCTGGGGCCCAAGGAAGTGAAGCCACTTGCTCAGGGTTCCATAACTAATAGTCAAGAGTTAGAATCCTTTTCTTTCTTCATTCATCTTGTTTTCTTGTACCCGGATTTCCAGCATTTTAGTGACTTTGTAGCGAGGAGACTCTTCAAGGTAAATCTTAATTAAAAGCCAGGTACCTAAAAAGAGGTGATGATGTAGTTAGATGTGGGGAGGAGCTCCTGCATGCCTGTTGTATCCACCCCAGGGTCCCCCAGCATTCTCTAGAGACACCCCTATGAAATGCCTTGGACTTCCTGGGGCAATGTTGGATGTATTTAGTAATCATTGCCTGATACCACTTACTCATTTAATTGTCAACAATTGACTGAATGTTTACGATGGGCCAGGCATATTTTGAGGTGAAAGGAGTCAAACCTTGAACAGAACAAAGATGTGCAGGGTACACGAGTTCTCTCTTCTGCTTGCCTGTGATAGTTTTCCCCATTCCTTCCAGGTAGTTTGCGATACCCGTTAAGATTTGAGTTAGGACAACACCCGATATAAACCATCCTGCAAGTCCTTTTTCTTCCCCACCCCCCACGACTTGATTAGAAAATAATTCAGTCTTTCCTTGTTTTGAGAAGATCCAACATTTCTCGGGATTCATTCAGAGCCATTTCTCTTTAGCTGACCCAAGGTTTAATAGTTGCCCTGAGACTAATTTCTGTTTCCACTTTTATTACAGATGAGGAATTTGACCATTCCAAAGGCTGCCATTTCAGCATCTTTTGGACAAACCTCATAAGGATACTATACTTCCTTAATTAGAAGAGGTTAAAAAAATTTCTGATGGACAAAATTAAGTACGCTATACTTCTTTTGCCCTAATGTAGCCTCTTAAAAATTTAAATGTATAAAATAGAAATGACTCTATTTCCAACAGGAGTTGTAAACTCCATTCCCAAAGGTCACCTGAACCATCTTCCAAGTCGGCTGTGTTGTCCTCCACCTCCCTTGAGCCCCTGACATGAAAGCAGGAAGGGCAGATGGAGAGGTGTTGGGTCCTGGGGGTCAAATCCTGGCCCTACTTCTCACAGGCTGTGATTGTGGACAAGGTACTTCTTTGAGCCTCTGGTTCATCACCTATGTATTAACATGAATAGGTATGAAATGGGGGTCATTCTGTGTTTAAAAGAAAAATCTATTCAAGTGGCACAATGCCTGGCCCACAGGCACTCAGTACAGCCTGTTTCTTTCCTCTCCTTGAAATCTGAAGAAGTAGTTTCCTAGGGCAGTGGCTTTATTGGGCACATGACACCTGGGGATTGTCAAAATGCAGATTCACCATCAGATCTGAGGATGGGGCCTGAAATTCTGCATTTGTGCTCAGCCCTTGACCATGGATGCCTAGTGACTTGAAGATCTGTATTTGAATCCTGACTTGACCGCTTGCTGGCTGGGGTGAATCACTTTGCCTTTCTGAGCCTCTTCATTCCAACTGGGGTCATTATATATCAAAGGTCAAGTGAAGTTTTAAAATGAGACCCTGGGTTCCAGGAATATTGCACCATTATTGTTAGTGCGATTTTTAACCCCCTTATATTAAACTGAGCCCTAACAAGAAGATGTGGAGAACATGCTGCGCTGCTATTGGTGGAGGGAGTGCATCTTTTGAGTAGTCCCTAGCCCCTAGCATCGTGCCTGGCATGGAGGAGGTAATCCCTGGATGGCGACTCACAGCACACATAAGTTCCTTCTGGCCCTGGCTGGGGGAGAGTCGGGAAAGGCTGCTATGTGGGTCTTGGTTAGTTTGGGTGGATGCTCCCTTGAGCAACCTTCTAAAAGGAAAAGCAACTACTCGCTGATCATCTGGATCCACCACAATTGGAAACAGTATGATTCTAGGCTGTGGGTTTTTAATATAACTTCTGGAACTGGAGGCTAGAATAGTTGAGGCTGTATACTTGGTAAGGTGTCTCTGTGTTGATGTGGGAAGCTCATTTCAGACAGGATTTCCTGCGTTCCCACGTGGTGTAATCCTGGTTTTCAGTGAGACTTAAGTCTGGCCTAGCCGCCAGGAAAATGTTAGCATTCGGGGGCACAGGAAGGCTTGCACATTCCAACCCTGACATTTTTCTTCCTTCTCCTTGTCTTTGAATGACCTTTCATGACCTTGCTTTCCTTTTTTTTTTTAAATGTAACTAAAACTAATTTAATACATGCCTATGCTAAGAAAATAGAAAATACATGTGATCAAAAAGAAAATAAGTATCCCTGAAACCCAGCACTTTATTTTATTATTTTTTTTAAAGATTTTATTTATTTATTTTGACAGAGACCTAGCAAGAGAGGGAACACAAGCAGGGAGACTGGGAGAGGGAGAAGCAGGCTTCCCTCTGAGCAGGGAGCCCGATGCGGGGCTCGATCCCAGGACCCTGGGATCATGACCCGAGCCGAAGGCAGATGCTTAAAGACTGAGACACCCAGGTGCCCCTGAAACTCAGCACTTTCATGTATACTAACACTGTGAAGTAATTTTTTTTTCTTTTTTAAAGAACGAGTGAGTGAGTATGTGCACAGGTGAGGGGCAAAGGGGGAGGGGGGGAGAGAGAGAGAGAGAGAGAGAGAGAGAGAGAGAGAGAGAGAGAGAGAGAATCTCAAGCAGTCTCCACACCCAGTGCAGAGCCTGATGGGGGCTTGATTTCACAACCCTGAGACCATATCCTGAGCTGAAATCAAGAGTCGGACACTTACTGACTGAGCCACCTAGGTGCTCTGGGAAAGAAATATTTTCAAAGCTGTGTGCGTTAGTATGTGTGTAGAGCTCACAGCGAAGAATATATTTTCATATCTCTTAATGACTGAAAAAAAATCAGAAGAATACAATTTTGTGGCCTGTAAAACTTTTGTGAAATTCACATTTTGTTGTCCATAAATAGTATTTCTGGAACATAACCACATCTGTTTGTTGGCATATTACCTATGACTGCTTTCTTGATTCAACAGAGTAGTTAGGACAGAGATCATGTGACCAAAAAAGCTTCAAATATTCATTTGCTATTTGACTCTTTACAGAAAAAGTTTGACTCCTGATACAAAATTCTATTTTGGTAATGTGATAATCAGCTTAATGACAAGTCTTAAACATCTTTACATGTTAACAAATTCCTTTGGGTCAAATAATTTGTTTTTCATTAAATTATACATTTTTGTCAGATCTGTTGTTTTTGTCAGTCATGAAATGGATCATCCTTACCAGTTTTTATAGTAGGATATTATATATTGCATATTACAAATCATTCTCACTTAATTCTTAGAGCTGCCTAGTGAATGAGACACGAGGAATTCTTGAAAATTCTCTGCTTGAAAGTAGCAGAAACCAACTTAAATGTCTTAAACAAGAACAGGGTATTGAGGAGGATTGATGTAAGATTAAGGGATTTGCCAGGGAACACTCTGGCAGGGCTGTAGCTGGACTTTTTGCAAGGGCCTAGAAAGCAGCTGGGACTCTCTTGATTTCCTTTCAGCTCTTTTGTGTGTCTTTTAAAATCTTTTTGCATAGATTGTTTTTCTCTGCTGGTTAGTACAAGTGGTGAACTCTGCCTGATGATAGCATGAGGTTCCATGTTTCCGGTCCCCCCACTCTCAAGGAGCCTAATTGTTCCTTTTCAGGCCTAATTTGAAATACTATGTGGGAGAGAAATACGGTTGGCCCAGAATTGGCCAGATTTTACTCTTGGCCCAATCATTTGCAACGATTATGAAAACAGTTGTTGGAGCAATTATTTACAATGTGGCTCCTCTATACATGGGGGATAGTTAAGAGGGGTAATTGTGAATTACACAGGTGCTTCAAAAGTAACTGATTTCATTATATTGCTCCCATTTTATGGAAGAGGAAATTGAGTCTTACAGATACAAATGAATTACCCAAGTAGTAAAATAATCTGCCAAATAAGTCTTCAGAATCCAATCCCAGGTGTGTTCAGAGTGCAACCCACTGCGGCTCGTTGACTGTTGGGGTCTTGATGTTGCAGTAGTAACATCCTATTTGGGCTACAGGTCATGGTTTGCTCATTTTTCATCTCCTTGCTTGATAGATCCTTGGAAGCTGAGAATTGCCTCTGTACTTCTTGCTTTGTGTCTAGGCTGCAGCTGGGAGCTGGATGGATAGATGCATGTTTTGGAATTTTCCCCTGGTTGACCACTGTGCTCAGAGTGCTATGTGTGAGAATGATCCATGTGCTAATCTGGGCTGACATGTCATCCCTTAGCCCAATTTTTGTTTCACATCTTTGTGTCTAATGCCAGCAACTCAATTTCCAAGCTTGATTAGGGATGGTTACAGCACAGGGAGCATGAATCCAGGAACCACCCTGACCTGATGGTTCATCTGTGAGAGCTGTAGCCACAAAACCTCACAAACCAATAGGAAGATGTCTCCAGTATGTGGACTTTGATTCTGGGGTACTTGTTGAATAAAATATGCCATGATTTTAATTTTTTTTTCTTAAGTTGAATGAATAAAATGAGTCATGTCGTTGGTACAGTGTAGCTCTGAAATAGTCCTGGAAATTGGAGGCTTGCCGGAAAATTTCCTTTAAGGAGGTACAAACTCAGATGTGGAGGAGCAATTTGTTGTTCGCTGGACCAATAACCATGGCTTTCTGCTCCCTCCCTTGGACTATATTTTAAACATTCCCACTTAAGTGTGGCTGGGGGGTGGGACTGGTCCCATTGACAGGAGAAGGTATACTATGAGTAACCCGTGCCAACCTTCATATTCTTCCCCTTGGTTGCAGTTACTAATTTAGGGTTAGCCAAATAAGTCCATTCTGGACAATGCAAGGTCCCAAGACCTGGGTATGTTCTATGTACTGACTTAGTGTTTTCCACAGATCATTTATGATAAGGATGTGAGGTCTAAATCTGAAGCAGCCATTTTGTCATAAGAGTGAAGTTTGAGCTGTTGCGTATGTGGACGGCATGTCTACCATATGGAGTCTGATGAGGAAGCTATCCCCACTGGAGGAAAAGCTAAGAGAAAAAGAGATGCCAAGAGTCCTTGGAGAAGATGAGTCCACAAGTTTCCTTGAAAGCTCACCCTGGGTGGATTGTTGAAGTCATTTAGCCTATGTTGTAACAATTTACATAAAAAAAAAAAGCCTCATCAGATGCAAGTAGTATCTGTAATTGTCTGCTCTGAATAGATTGTTTGCTTGGTAATTTGACTTCTTCCAAAGGCTTAATACACTTGTTACTTGGTAGCCAACAAGTACTGAATGGAAAATAAAGGAAGGGTAAATCTTGCCCACAATTCGGACCCAGCTTCACGTTTGCATAGTGTACATTTTTGTCAGGGTTCAAAGGTGAGTGGTTGGTTTATTTTACAGTATTTGCTGTCTTTTGATAGAAACGGAAATATATGTCAGTCTATTAAATGATTTGACTTCTTAAGCTCTACCTTGACGAATTTGTGTAGTGAATGTAGAATTCAAGTCTAAGAACTCTCTGTCTTTTGGCTGAAGTTGCCTTATGGGTGCTCTGGAATGTAGAATATATCCTGAATGGCATCATTTGAGACTCTTTCTTCCCTCATGTGAATGGTTGGCTTAGAAGGTGTATGTAGCTCAGGTCTGGGCAACAAGACATAAATGGAAGTCTGCTGGAGGTAGTGTTGCTGTGGAAAGGTTTCTTAGGTCTGTCAAGACTGGGATACCTTGATGGGATTGAACTGCTTTCCCTTTTGCCTTCTTACATTGTGAGATTGATGTTTCCAAATTCTGACTGTCATACTATGGTATGAGGCTGCTTTTAAAAAATTTTTTTTTTGTTTTTTTTTTAATGCTGTTTAACTCAGGCCATAGGCCACAGAAAGCATCCTGATGAACTCTGGCTGGACCACATGAAGTAAGGAAGAGTTGATCCTCCTAAGGAGGGATGTTGAGAGTATCCCCTCCCACACCCTAAAGAAGAAAAAAGGTATCCATCTATCAGTTTCCTTGACCTTTATCTGGATGTCCTAATGGTGCACAGCTCTACCCTCAGCCATAGGTGAGGAGTGGTCTGTGGGACTTCCAGATTTCCAGGCGTGTATTGTACAAAGTGGTGGTGCTTGAGGAATGACTCAGATGATGATAATTTTGCTAGCTGACTCACCTACACACTTTTTTGGTGAGTAAATGCAGTGGTGGTATGTAAAAATACTTAAGAAGCATTACAGTAATACAGTTAATATATAAATCAAGCTCTACATAAAAAAATTAAATGTGTTCTTTTTAAACTTCTGAACTCAAACTGCTTACCAAGAAAGAAATTGTAACACACATAGTTCGTTAAAATAACCGTTCAGTGATCTTGAGATTTTTATTTTTTAGACACTGGTGTGTTCTTTTGGTGGCATGGCTGTCACTTACTAAATGACACCTTGTGGTTTGACAAGGCATTACATACAAGTCTTTTATCCACCATTTTGTTCAACTGATAGTCATTAAGTGAGTTGCAGTCAAGTAGAGAATTTCTTTTAAAATCAGCAATACTGTTTAAGGTCCTCTTTGAGCTTCTGCTGAACTAAGCAATTACATTAAAATTTTCTTCTAGATTTTAAAATGTTGCTTAAGATTTTTACATGGCCAAATCTGTCCTGTTAACTAAGCCATGAAAATCGTTTACTAGAATGTCATGTTTAATTAAATTGAAAATAGGCTTAAGGCCAAATGAGAGGTGGAGCAGTGTGAAGGTTAAGCACACACCCTCTGTCTTTGAGATGATCAGGTTTATATTTGGTCTTTGCTACACTCTCTGGGGAGTGTGAGCCATGCAGTTGGAACTTCCTGCCATTGGTCTGAGCCTGAAGTGGCTCCTATCTCCTGGCCTGTCTCCTGGCCTGACCATCTGCTCTACCCATCTTTTTCTGGTTTTCTCAAAACTTGGTTGACAGTGGCTGAAATTTCCACAAGTGGCCACGCAGATAATTGTAGGGAATGTCATCCCAAGGTGGGGAGTCAGAGCCTTCCAGAGGCCAGATAGGCAGGCATGGAGGGCTTGCTCACCTGTGTTACAGTGGTTATGGTGCTTCCAAAGGCAAACCCACCACACTGTGCCAGTCAGGATACACTCTGGCAGTGGAATGAATAATGGCATATGGGAGCATAGTGGATTGGCTGCCCCATATGTGTGTGTCAGGATGGTCGTCAGTGATCCTCAGCACCTGGAGGAGTATATAGGTGAAGCATGGCTAGCCCTTGGGGATCCCTGGAAGCAAGTACAGATACTTTGGGGGCACTTTGAATGTGTTGGGCATCAACGAATCAGAAAGGACACCAGCTGTGGGGTATTAGAGGTTCCAGATGTGTGAGTTAGACTTTTGTTGCTGGATTATGAAGAGATTCTGGGGATCCTGGGGGGGGGGTGTTCCTTGGAAGCTCAATGCAGTTGCTCTTTACTAAAATGAGGGATAAATTTAATATTTTTAAACCCCTATTGCCCTGCTTATGAAAACTGGCAGAATATCAAGGGGGCTATAGGAGGGTAAATTAATATTTTTTGAGCATGTGGTATAAAAACTGAGGCTCAGGTATATTACTTCAGTTGCCCAAGGTCACAGAGCCAATGCGTACAAGATTAAGGATTTGAATTCAGCTCTTTAGGTTCCAGAATCATTACAGATGAATGTTCAGAAGAGAGGGAAAGTCGGGGATCCTGCTGATGATACAGAAAAACCTCTGGGTACCACTGATGCTTGGGACACATCCTCTAAATAACCATTAGAGTTGTGGAGGTCACATTGCTCCTCTCTCATCATTTTTTCTTCCCCTGTCAAGTGGGAATTAAATGACCACAAATAGATGTGTGGCTATGTCTTTCCATGTATGTGTTTGCTGTAAAGGGAAAATAGCTTTCTACTTGGGTGGTTGCAGAGCTTGCAGCTCCTAGACTTTGCTTCCTGAGCTCTGTATTGCATCCCCAGCAAATGAGAAAGAGTGTCGGGACCAGGAAAGCAGGTAAAGGGCAGATGGCATTTTATAAAGCACCAGTGTCTATTATCAGAATGTTCGAGAGTCTAAGGAATTGATGGTTAGATTTTCTTTCCAGAAAAGAAATTCATGAAGCAGCTGTGTTAATGAGGGTAGGGTAAGTGGGCTGCCAGAGTTGTAGAAAGTATGGGATTGAGCTTAAATGACAGCTTTTGACATTTTCTTCTCTTTGCATTTGGAAATCTTAAAGTAAAATCCTATGGCTCTGGAATTGGTTTCTCCTTAGAATATCCAGTGTCCCATGAACTGAAATGGGAGCTTGGCAGTGTTTCCAAGCCTGGCCAGTTTCGTTAGGGTTGAGGAGCTGCGAACAGGTGCACACTGGGGCAATGAAAAGCTTTGGCCATAGAGCCAAGCTGAGTTTGATGTAGGATTTGCCAGTGGATGTGTTGGCTGTTCTTCCAGCCTCAGTTGAGTTACGGTAAGTTTATGTGTGTATGTAGAAGGGTAATAATAAAATGTCCAACTTGAGTATGTTAAATACTCTATCCTGGTCCCAGTTTAGCTGAATCAGCATTTCAGTGTGTAAATGTTGGAACAAGCGACAAGGATACTGTTCTGCATATAATTTACTTGGCTTGGCCCTGCCCTTCTTGTTCCCATCACAGATGCCACCTCCTTCAAGAAGCTTTCTGAGTCTTCAAATAGGATTGAGTTGTCCTGTTATTCTCTAGAAACTTCTTCACACATTCTGTACAATTTAAATGATAAAATTATTTGTATCTGTTTGAATTCTCTATTATTGAGTATACCATGAAATTCCCAGGTAATAGGGACATACTTGTTTCATCTCACTTAAAAGTGAAAATACTGGGGTGCCTGGCTGGCTCAGTCAGAGGAGCATGTGACTTTTGTTCTTGAGGTTGTGAGTTTGAGCTCCACAATGGGTATAGAGATCACTGAAAAATAACTTTTAAAATTAAAGAAAAAGTGAAAATAGCATTGGTGAGGGGTATGTGATACTAAAGAGACTGATATGCCTGAAATGTAACTGTTCTGAACGCAATGGCAATGCTGGGCACCTAATAGGTTTTGAGTAAAAAATTTGGAATGAATGAATACTTGAGATTTCGTGGAATGTAATTGAAACCTAAATTTCCTTTAGATTTCAAATGGAGATTTCTGTGTTTGAGCTTGCAAAGAGGCATGGCTGCTATTTTTAGTTAATAATACTCAAAGTCCTGAATTTATAGTTTTTCATTGCCTTGCAAACCACAACATCTCTAAGAAGGATCTTTGTGTTTGAGGGGCATCGGGAGAATCACAGGTCTCTTATGTGAACTTAGAAGTAAAGAAGGCTGCAAATTTTTAGTGATTTTTATTTTGGAGTGTCAGATAACTGGCAGCTGAAATCGAAACAGCTTCAAATGTCACAAAATGTCTTCTTGTAATTCCTCTCAAGCATTAAATGTATTAAATCTTAAAGGCACAGTCTGCATTTCCCAACTCACTGTGCATGTTCTTATTTAAATGGATTGCCATTAGGATGCTTTCCCCCAAATCCTCAAATGAGTTTTTCAGATGAGATCACAGTTAAGAGCAGGGGGTCGCCCGCAACAGCTTGGACTATGGCATCCTTTGCTTCTAGCCCAAGACCTGACATCGACTGAGTGCTCAGTAACTCTTGGTGCAATGATGGAATGAATATTTATACTCATCAGGAAAGTGTTCATCGGTTCTGGTGTATACTGACCTCTTGGTAAGGCTTAGTAATTCCCCCCTTTTAAAAACTGTGGCTCTCTGGTTCCTTCCACTCTGCCCTAGCCTTGCAGCTCCGCTTTGTTGTTTGCAGACCCAATTATAATCTACCAACATCCTGCAAATTTTACTGATACTTTGTTTCGGTCCCTCCGCCCCCACCTCCCCCAAGAATGTAAAATACCTGAGGGCAAGAGTTTTTGTGTATTTTATTCTCAGAGTAGATACTTAAAATAATTGAGTGAATAAATGAGTGACATTTCTGAATGCCATATAGGGATAATTGATGCCAGGGAATAAAACATTAAACAAAACCACAGTCATACCTTACTTTATACCATAGACTTCAAATTCTTTAACTTGTACGATGGATTTGTGCTTAATTTCAAGTAAAATCTGCAGATGCATTACATTCTAATGTGCTAGTTTTAAAAAATGGCATTTCATTAATAGCAAAAGCATAGATGGAAAGGTGATTTTAATTAAAAATTAGAAAACATTTCAAGTAACAAAAAAAGTGCTATTTTTATTCTAAGAGAGTTAACCTAAAAATTGCCCTTAACACCATGGATTTAATCATTGCTAATACTTGGGGGCATACTCGGGCAAGTTTTTTTCTCGTGTGTAATATTGTCATTATATTTAAAAACAAACTTACTTTAAACATTTAGAAGAGCCAGTGTTGATGTTGCACTTACTATGTGAAAATCTCTCTTCTAAGTGCCTTATTTATCCTTATTTATATGGTGCAACACCTGATGATAGAAGTTCTAATATTACCTCATTTCACAGAGGGAGAAACTGAGGCACCAGGATGTGAGGTAACTCCGCTGAAGCCCTCCAGCTAGTGAGTGCTAGAACTGGGCTTTGAGCAAAGGCAGTTGCACTCCAGAATCCATGCTCTTAATCACAATTTTTGCTGCCTCCAAATATTGCTATGACTGGGTTTTTTTTTTTCCCTTCTTTCCTATCAATGAATCAAGAATATCTTCCTGATGGTTCTGTATTCTCTTGCAGTGTTACTTGTAAAGTACTCGAATACTCCAATTCTTCTATGTAAAAAAAAAAAAAATTGGTTCTTTTTTTTTGCTACTATGAATAATTTTACAAAAAAGCAACTTGAAGGTAAATGCACACCTATATGATGGCGTATTTAGGTTTAATTTCTCATAAAGCTCAACAGGAATATATACAGTAATTTAAGGAATTTATGGAGAACAATTTTGAAGAGTAGGCTTTTGTTTAATACATCTGGAATATGAGGCAGCTGCCTCATGAATATCTTGAAGTGAGGTCCACTTGCATTTCTTCTTACCAAATGGTTGCTTCTCCTGAAAATAGGGTTGGTGACCAGCCATGTACAAGTGAAAACATGTTTGTTAACGGAGACATTATGTGACTGTGGGAAAAGCTCTGAGTGAGAGTGGAGAATTCAGAATGAAAATGGAGGTAAAGACTGAGCGAGTAAAGTAAACCATATCTGTATACTTACGCTCTAATCTGCATGGAGTGTTTATTTCAAGCCAAAAGGAAGTGTTTGCTTTATGAAGACACAGCTAATTAATCTATGTCAAGTTGTTTTTTAAATACTTGTCTTCTGGGTAATTCAAACTCACTGTTGCAGGAATTAATCAATCTATCTCTCCTTAGCCATTTGTAACTGTTGACCTGACAAGCATTTCCTTTTTTTTTTTTTTTTTGTACTATAAAGTGTTAATGGTGCAAAATTAACACCATTAGACAAAATGCCATGCTTTGGGTGAAAATACTGAACATTTTTACCTCTTGAAGTGTCAGCCCAAACTCCTGTGATGGATACATGGTGCTATTCAGGACTAAGTCTCCAGCTGGTCAAGTACTCCCTTTGCTAATAGTGAAACACATAGAGCCTCAGGGCATATGCGCCTATGTCTGAGTCTGGGTACATACAAACTTGCAGAACTGGCTGGACAAGAGTACATAGAAACATTTTTACCCCAACAACTAGAACTTTCAGAAACATTCAGGTGCAATCATTGTAAAATGTATTTGCTAATTAAACAAGCATTTATTGGCCATACCTTGTGTCTGTACTAGAGTAAATGCTGGAAGACAAAGATAAAAAACGAAGTCAGAGTTCATGGTATTCTGGGAACATTGGCCAGGTAAAGAAGTCATTGGAGGCCATGCTGTGTTGTCACAAATAATAATAAAGGCAGGGAACAGCATTATCATGCATGCTGGGAAGGAGAGGTTTAGAGCAAACAGCACAGAGCAGGCCTCACTGCTGTTAGGCCTTGATGAATGCATTCATCAGGTAGCCAAGGTGAAGAAGGTTATTCTAGACAGAGAGGAAAATGTTCAAAGACACAGAGTTATAAAATAGCATGAAATATCAGGAAATTTCAGTCCCCAAGAACTCCTGCAGTCCAAGAAGCCTGAGCTCCTGCAAAGCCCATACGAATTCTGCTTATCCTTGGGCTCCAGAAAGGGACAACTGAATACGTGCAGTCATTGGTCATCTTTGTGTTAAGGTTTTAGAACCGTGGGAGAAATCTAGGAGTCTGAGATAATTTCTGAAACTGCTTGGAATTCTATTAGGATCGATTGATTTGGGATTAGTCTTGGCTCTATTTCCCCCTTTCTTGAGTCCAAATACTCCCAGAAAGGCCTTGATCATAGTCTCTTGATCCATCACCAACTGTGCCTGGTTCTGTGCTAGCTAGTACGCAGTTTGCTCTATGGAGTAGGTATGTGCTACGTGTTCATTGACTGGAATATTGGATGGTTATAAAGAGAAGAGCTAAGACTTGAAGGAACTTCGAGTCTTCTTGGAGAAAGGAGTTACAAACATGCGAAGGACTCATAATGCAGGATATGAGTAATTGTTACAGGTAAAACAGATTTAACAAGATTAGTATAAACTCCAAAAGAAAAGTTAACCCGTGCTTCGTTAGGATAGACAAATCCAATGTAGCATCCTTAAAATGGGTAGGAACACTATATTCTACATGTAGAATGTGGTGTACAGTTTAAGTAATGTCTTCAAATAGGACAGGAATCAACTAGAGTTTTATCAAGAGGTTCAAGCCAGATAGAGAATTATCTCTGCAACTACTTTCTGGGGATAAATGTATAAGCACTTTTCGACCATTAATACATAATACAATGTGCTTTCCAAGTAGCTATGCCAGTTTACCCAGTCATGTGCAATACATAAATGCACGTGTTTTATCATAATTTTGTTAGAGTTGTTATTGTCATTTTTAAAGTTTTATTTTTTTCAAGATTATTTTCTTGAGAGAGCGAGAGAGAGTGAGAGAGTGCAAGCACACAGAGGAAGAGGGAGAAGCAGACTCCTGCTGAGCGGGTAGCCAGACAAGGGGCCCCATCCCAGGACCCTGAGATCATGACCTGAGCCAAAGGCAGATGCTCAACCAACTGAGCCACCCAGGTGCCCCTAAAGGCTTTTTTTTTTTTAAAAGGGGGCAATTTAAGAAGACCTCATTCTGCTTGTAATTTGCATTTCTTTACTAGTGAAGTTAAACAAGTTTCACTTTGTTTAATAGTGTTGTTTTGGATTGTATGAAGACATTGTCCTGCTGGTACTGTGATTCAGAAGGATAGGAAAAGATTATTTGCAAATGGAGAAAGTGGAGAGACAGATGGAAGACACTGGTGTTACGTTAGTATGTTGTAGTTTATTTTATTTTTGGTAGCAAGTGAAAGGAAACCAGGCTTCAAAAGGCTTAAGTAAAAAAAGGACATTTAATAGTTTACCTAGCTGAAAATTCCAGACAGCAGATTTCGCCTCAAGACTCCACCAGCATCCATTTCTGGGTGCTGGGCTTTGGATTTTGATGTCATATTCCCATATTCAAGTAGGCTTTCCCCTGTGGTGGTCCTGAGGCTGCAGCAGTTCCCGGTTTCATGTGGCAGAGCAGAGCCTGTTTCTCAGTCTCACTGGGCTGAGCTAGATCCCTTGAAGCTCCTGAAGCCCTCACAGTGGCCGGGAGAATGCGGCATTCTGATGGGCTCAGGCCTGTGGCAGGTGCTTCTCTGCTAGTCTGAACTGGTATTTCACACTGAGTGCCGTCGGAGGAGAGGTGGCTTCCCAGAGGGGAATGGAAGTTAGAGGATTCCACCTGTATGACAGAGCCATTGTTGGGGAAAGATGGAGTTTCAGGAGAGCATCTGCAGTGGGGGTTACCGGTGAAATTGAAGGGCTCTGTGGTAAACAGCCGCTGGCAGGATGTGGCCTCCAGCTGAGCCTGATGAGTCTGCACCCTTCCAGTCCGTGGAAGTAGGGCTGCCAGGATTCTCCCAATGCCCAGATTCCTCCTCCATATTTTAGCCCGCCAGGATGGGTTTCATTTCCTTCTTTTGCTCCCCTTTCCTTGGAACCAGAAGGCTGCAGAACTTGGAGGTGGCAGTCCATAATCTATTGTCCCTTAGCAGCAGGAGGGCCCATGTTGCTCAGCTTGGTGATACTGGGGCTGGGACTCTGCTGACAGCATTTGTCACATGGCTTCTTGGGAGGCTCTACCTGTGGGGGAGGGGGGCCAAGAAGGTGTGAAGCTGGAGGAGGAAGAAGGCCCTTGCTCTCACCTGTTTATGTAACACAGCAGTGCTTCTTCACCTTGCCAGTGATAGTTGGTTCTAGTCTGTTGGTCTAACACTGGCATGGCCTGTGTCATGGTGGCCTCTTGGAAACCTCTGTAGCTCCCAGCCAACTTATCTTTGGAAATCTAAATCCCAGCTTTGCTGGATCTTCTCACCTTGCAGCCATGCAGCATCCTCTCCTCGGAGAGTTGGGCTGGAACTCTACAGTGCTCCTCCCCTCAGCTTACACATTTTGATAACGCCAACTTCTCTGCTTCTGTGGCCCTTGAAATGGTAACTGGGTCCGGTAGTTACTACGTTGATAGCTCCATGTCTCCTTTTGGTCTTGGTGTTTTTCCAACATTTGACTAATAATTCCTTCCGTGAAGATAGCTTTGTTAAAATAATTGGTACAGTTTGTTTCCTGAGTAGACCCTGACAGAAGCAGCCCCAGTCTGCCTACATTGTCTAATGATCATTCAAAATAAGCCTGAAGAAAAATCATCCTGATGGAGGGTTAGTACCGGCTTCCCATTGCCCTTAGGATGAAGTCTAAGTGCTCAGGTCCTGCCTGATTTTGTAGCTGCATCTCTTGCTGTGCCTAGCTTGCACCTTAAGTTCTTGATGTGAGGAACTCTTTTAGGTTCTTCCAGTGTTCCCTGCTCTGTCACCTTCAGACTATTGATTGGACCATTCCTTCTGCTAAGGACACTGGGAACTTCCCCCTCTTTCCTCTGGATAACTCTTGCATATCCTTAAGATGCCGGCAGAGGTATCCTCTTCCTCGGAAAGGCTTTACTGATTTCTCCCCCCTTCCCATCGTAACCTGTCCTTTTCTTCTGAAGGCATTCACTTACCTGTTCGATTGCCCGTTTTCCCTACTGGACTGCAAACTCCTTGTAAGCGGTACCTGGAATTTTATGTAGCTTAATAAATACTTGACCAGGACTTCCTTAGAAAACCGTGGTGCTTCCTTTTTACTTTCCTGGAGCAAGGACAAAAATGCAGCTACCATTGCTGCTGTCACAAGTCACGCCCCACGTGATTACCGAGGGTTTCATCTCCTATCCAAAGGACAAGCTGATGTTGTGAAAATCGCCAAAGTGGGGCTCAAGGGCAACAAACAAGATGCCTTAAAGACCTGGGATGTCTCTGAGGCTGCCATGTGTCACTCCAGTGATGGAGGTAGACAGGGATCAGCTATTGATTCACCAGGTTAAAAGCCTTCCCATCACCCTCAGCCACTGCAGGCGTTGTGTCAAAGATAAGCAGCAGAGGAAAATGAAGCCTTGTCAAGTCTTCACACGTACAGTTTCCAGATGCTGCTGAGAGGCATTGGATCAGAGGGGGAGACTGAATGTGCCTGCTTTCCTGGGGCTGCACCATATGATGAAAGAACAAAGCCTGTGGAGCTGGAACTTCATTCTAGTCTTGGTTTTATCAATGGCATTAGGGACCTGGGTGAGATGGTGTGGTGATTAATCTGAAAAATGGAGCCGATAGTCTCTCTTTCACTTGATATTTTGATTTGAAGAGAATTAAAAGAAATAACCGATTGTAAAGTACCATGCACAGAATTAAGTCTTGGTAGTTTGTGGAAAATGGTTGGATTGGCAGAGTTGATCCCAGTCAAGCATTCATTCATCTGTTCAAAGACATCATTGAAAGTCTTTTTTTTTAAATATTATGTTAGTCACCATACATTACATCATTAGTTTTTGATGTAGTGTTCCCATTGAAGGTCTCTTAAATGCTAGTTATACATAAGCAGACACTTTTTAAAAAAATCTTTTATTGTTATGTAAATCACCATATATTACATAATTTGTTTTGGTGTAGTGTTCCATGATTCATGTTTGTTCATAACACCCAGTGCTCCATGCAGAATGTGCCCTCTTTAATACCCATCACCAGGCCAACCCATCCCCCTACCTCCTCCCCTCTAGAACCCTCAGTTTGTTTTTCAGAGTCCATCATCTCTCCTGGTTCGTCTCCCCCTCTGACTTACTAAGCAGACACATTTAATGTTCTTCTCTTCATGCAGTTTTCCTGGGAGGAGAAAATGTGAAAAAGTAACAAATCAGAAGAATGACAATTTTGTCTGTTGCCTTGACATTGTTCTTTATGGCATTTTTTCCCCTACTGATTGAGGATTCTAGTCCAGGATCATGCCTTTAGTTAGTTGTCATGTCTCTTTAGTTGTCTTTTCTTTAGAACAGTTCCTTGGCCTTTCCTTGACTTACATGACATTGACATTTTGAAGAGGCTGGGCCAATTGTTTTGTAGGAGGTCTCTCAGTGCGGGTTTGTCTGATTGCATTCTGACAATGGGCTTTTTAGGACCATGCAGCCAGCAAATGGTTCAGTAAACCTGACCTCGTGTCTTGTACACTTTCCTTTTGAATCTGCCGGGAGGTTCGGAGGTCAGAAGATCCTGTAGCCCCAGGCCCAGAAGATCCATCCTGGTGACACAGCCAGCTTATGAAATAACAGCAGCTCTGCAATGGAGATAACCAGCTGGGACACCTCCTTCTCAATTAAACCTGGCTATTTGGTTGTCATTTAGTACCTCCAGGTCTGAGTGACTATATGAAAAAAAATCTGTAGTTATTTTATTACTTCATTTTGTTTTCATCTCAAGGTGACAATTTGTCCTGCTTTAATAGAGCAGACAGGAAAAAATATTAGGAAAATTAGACCAAATGTTAAAATGCCATGAGACAATTTTGGTTCTATTATGATGTGTTTTTCAAAACTGTAGGACATTGAACAAAATGCACTAAAATTTAAAAAAAAACTTTTTTATTTGGAAAATTCTTTTTAAAAGCTGAACAATTGATGCAGCTAATCTATAATTTACCCAAATATTGGGTACTTTATTATATTGGCATGCTAGGAGTTAGCTCACTAAATTTTCTCAAAGAAATGGGGGAGACAAAGAGGCAAGTAATTGGTGTTCTGAGCCCATGTTTTACTTCCCATTTCATGAATTGGACCTAAAGTGCCTTTAAAAATTTGTCTAGATGTTATTAAAAAAAAAAAAGTCCAAATCAGCCCTAAATGAACTCTGCCATTTCACAGCTTTTTCACTACTAGTTGAGTCTTTTTTTTTTTCCTTTTGTCCCTAAAGCAGTTGAGGAGGATATCTCTAAGTGTGCCTGGGGGAAAACCCTCCCCACGTTTAGCTCTTGTTGCCAGCGTGTGGTGGGGGTGAGCTGTGAGGGGAAAATACTTAAGGTATCTATGTTCCACTGGTGAACAGTGTGGGAACCTGTGGACGGTTGATGACCTAAACATTTATTCAAAACCACCTGTGGAACACACCATTAAATGCAGGTGCCATGCTAGGTAGTGGATTTAACAAATGAATAACTCAGACATGGTTCCCACTCTGAGAGAACTTAGTCCTAAGTATGTGGGGACATTCATGAGGCAATTGTTTAGGCTAACCACAGGAGGCTAGGGGGCACATAATCAGGCTTGGAGGGAGGTAGAGTGGGTGGGCTTAAATGTGTATTTTTTTTTCAAATTTTATTTTATTATGTTAATCACCATACATTACATCATTAGTTCTTGTTGTAGTGTTCCATGATTCACTGTTTGCATATAACACCCAGTGCTCCATTCAATACGTGCCCTCTTTAATACCCATCACCAGGCTAACCCCCCCACCCCCCTCCCCTGTAGAACCCTCAGTTTGTTTCTCAGAGTCCATAGTCTCTCATGGTTTGTCTCCCCCTCCGATTCCCCCCGCTTCATTTTTCCCTTTCCACTATCTTTTTTTTTTTTTTTAACATATAATGTATTATTTGTTTTAGAGGTACAGGTCTGTGATTCAACAGTCTTAAACAATTCACAAAACAGCTCACCATAGCACATATCCTCCCTAATGTCTATCACCCAGCCACCCCATACCTCCCACCCCCCACCACTCCAGTAACCCTCAGTTTTTTTAAGAATTCCTCATATCAGTGAGATCATATGATACATGTCTTTCTCTGATTGACTTATTTCGCTTAGCATAATACCCCAAATGTGTATTTTGCTCATTGAATGCTACTTTTATCTCATGGAAAAGAACAAAGGCAGAAAAGAGTTTGGCTTGTTTAAAAAGTTAGGTATCTCCATGCTGTCCATTCGCATTGAACTTGGAAAGCTAATCACCAAGGATTTTTCAAAGAATGGTAATATTAGGGACCCGGGTGATCAGAGAAATCAAGCAGGTTTTCTGGGTTCTTCCTCAAAAGCCCAGAGGAGATTGCTCAGAATTCTGAGACAGAAGTTGTCAGACACAGGGGTGTAGAGGATTTTCAAGTTTTTTGATTCCTCTTGAAGGTGATCCAGTGATACTGCTCTGTGCAGAGCAGGTCTGTTTCCCCTTTAGAATTACTGGCTTTCTGTCCTTCTCCGTATGTTAAGCCTCTTGTATTTTCCAGTGATAATTAATATTTATTATAGGTAACTGTTCTCTGGTCTCTGTCTCTCTTTATTCTTTTGATTAATATGCATACTTTCCTCTCTACACCCACAGTTTTTCAGAGCACTCATGAAATGGATGTGAGATCATAACGATTATAGTTGCCTTGGTAGTAACTGTTGAGGACAGAAAGAAATGGTGGTGGGGGAGCTTCTGATTGTGATGAAGTTTATCTTCCCAATTCTTACTGTTGCAGAGAAGGCTTCCAAGAAGAAGTGTTGTCTAAGCTGAGACTTGAGGCATGGTAACAGAAAATGTGCTCTAGACAGCAGGCAGAACCCTGCCAAAGACCTGGAGACTAGAAAGAACATTCTGGATAACTTCAGAGATACCAATGGAAGAGTGAAAACAGGGCACAAGTTAGAGGTGGGGTTGGAAGGGTTGAACTGTGGAAAGCCTTGGAAGTGTTCCATCCAAAACCTCCATCTCTTGAGGACTATGGGGACCTATGGAAGGCCTATCGAATGGAAAGTGCTAGAATCAGATTTACATGACAGAAAGAACACTCTGGTAGCAGGAGGGTGACAGTACTAGTGGGGCAAAACTGGGAGCAGAGAGACCAATTGAGACATCTGGAGGAGGGTAGGTGGTAGTTGGGATGAAGAGAGGCCAGAGAATGACAACTATGTGGGAGGTAGGACCAATATTTTGGGATGAATTGGATGTGGAGAATCAGAGAGCCACAATCAAAGATGAAGAGCCCAACCTTGTATCTCAGCTTTGCTCTTAGACTTGGAAGCTTCTCTGTGTCCTCAGTTCTTCCCAATACCATGACCTCAAATCTTGGCATTGATCTCAGGCCCCATAGTACCTGCTTGTGCCCTGGTGATGCTGACAGCCCCCATGGCTACAATCTGTCCCCTACATGTTGTTGCTGCTCACTACCTGGCCTCAGGCTTGGTCCTCTGACACTTGCTCTTTCCTGGATGTACAGTCACCAGATATCACGGTGCTTCAGAGTATGGACTTTAAACTGTGATCTGGTCTCATATCCTAGCTCTGCAGTTCTTTTGTAGTGTGACCCTTGGCAACTCACTAAATGTTACTCGTAAAATAGCAGAGCTGTTGAGGTGGCGAGGATGAAATGAAGGCGTAAATGAGAGATGCAATATGGCACATATGGTACAGAACAGAATAAAGGCTGACCAAGGAGAAGGAGACGAATAAGAAGATACTATAGAGGAAGGTGATACGGTTTAGTTCTACAGTCTTCACTCTAACACCACACAGTAGGGGAAAAAAAGCGGCCATTTGGGTCAGAGGAAAAGGAAGAATGCCTTTTAGCAGGATGACATGAATGAGGTGTGCAGGTAGTCTTTTTTGACCATGTGAAAGTTCTGACTCCTGAACCCTGGACTGTTACCAAAGCCAGACTTGGACCTCCTGAAGTGTCCTGCACCTGGGCTGTCTTAGCCCTTTTCATGGTGGCCTCCCTCCCTCCACTTAACGTTCTTCTTCTTAGTCTTTGTCTTCAAATACCAGTCTTCCCTAGGTCTCCTTTTCCTTTCCCATGCCACTGTTGTCGCCCTGCCTCTTCTTGCTAGGTAACTTCTTCTTCCTTTTTTTTTTTTTTTAAGATTTTATTTATTTGACAGAGAGACACAGTGAGAGAGGGAACACAAGCAGGGGGAGTGGGAGAGGGAGAAGCAGGCCTCCCGCCGAGCAGGGAGTCCGATGTGGGGCTCGATCCCAGGACCCTGGGATCATGACCTGAGCCGAAGGCAGACACTTAACGACCGAGCCACCCAGGCGCCTCTCGCTAGGTAACTTCTAAAGGCTCCAGGTATTTGCCTAATTCCAGCGGCAGGCAGGGTGTAGAAGTTGACTTTGGCTGAGGAGTGCTTTGCTTCTGGGAATCTGGCCCTAAGAAACATTGGATCTCTCTGCCTGAAAAGCTGCCATGTCCCTGAGTAAAGGCAGTGTTAATAAAATTCACTGAATGGTCATAATCATAACAGGAACAATAACTTGTTTGTGTCAATTTTCTGTGTTGGTTCTATACAATCAGCATTTACTCTGACTGGCAAGTGGTTAAGCAGCATCTTTTCTGATCCATTAGCTTCTATGGTCAACCTGTGGTTACAGGTTGAATTGCCAAATTAATACATTGTAGTCCTAACTCCTAGTACCTCTGAATGTGACTATTTGGAAATAGGACCTGTAAAGTGATTAAGTTAAAGCGAGGCCTCTAGGATGGGCTGTAACCCAATCTCACTGGCGTCCTTCTAAGAAGAGGAAATTTGGATACATAGACCCTGGGGATGTGTGTGTACACAAGAGAGAGACTACCACCTTCTCTGTGGTCATCGGCAGGTCAAGCATCAAAGTTTCAGGGAAAACCAACCTTGCCAACACCTTCATCTTGGACTTAGAAGCTCCAGAGCTGTGAGAAAATAAGTTTCTCTTGTTGAAGTCACCTAGTCTGTGGTATTTAAATGATAGCCTTAGCAAACTAATACACCAGTGGAATCTACTTTAGACTCTCATGTCTGAAAATAACAATTTTACTGAGTAAGTGCTTATAAACTCTAGAGGTAAGATAGAGAACACCATGATAACTTTTGGTATTATCTAGGTATTTTTCCCATTTTTGCAAATGAGGGAACTGAAACTTGGAGAGGTAAATGACCTACCCAAAGTCAAAGTCACAGAGCTAGAAAGGGAGCAGGTTTGGATTTAAGTGGAAATCTTTTGGACACCTGTGCCTGGGATCTTAACCATCGTAGGATACTGCAAAAAAATGCTGTTCTCTGCCAGTTCACCTTCTCCCAATATAAATAGTGCCCTTTATTTTTCTCTGTGGCCCTCTGTTTCTTTACTCCAGAGCATTAGCTGTGGTTTGTAATTAGAAATTTAATTCTATGATTTTTTTTTCAATTTCTACCACCTTTGCTAGTGCCATAGTATAGTCATACAAGATGGGGATGGTTTTGGAACGAACCTCTTGATTTCTCTGCCAGGTGAAAGGCAGCCAGCCCTTGCATATGGTGAAGTGATCAACCTCTGTGGGCACTGGCAAGTAACTGGAACTACTGCTGGGCTTTTCAATTTATACCTTAATACTGTCCACATGTGGCTTCAGGAGTGGAGTGCATCATTTAACCTTCCCACATGGTGAACACCAGTGTCTGTACTCCTTACTGTTCCTGTCACGAAGAGCCCTGCTTACGCCCGTGTTCTGGGACTTGTTTTTCTGTTTTGTATTATTACTTTAAGGCAGGAAACTGTGAGCCACCTGATGCCACATTGGTAGCTTTGCTTTTCCTGACTCTCCACCCTTTTAACACGTGTGGGTGAAGGGGTAGCTGCTTATTCTTTTTTTTTTTTTTAAGGAATAATGGAGTCTAAAAAACTGTAGCCCAGTCTATTATACCAGATTGTGGCTCCTCAATGAACAAGATCATAGCAGATGCTTGTTTTAGGGGTCAGACTGTGTTAATCACCTACTTCAGCCAATGTAATGTTATGAGAGTCGTTGTTATTTTCACAATGATATTTCCCATCAGAGGTGGCAACACGTGTGTTTTCCCATAGCCCAAGCTGATAGAGAAATGCTATATACTTCCTAAGATCTGAATTTCATAAAGAGAGATTTTTTTTCTCTGTGGCTTTTTATTTTTAGTTTCCCTTCTCCCTTTTCTACTTTTTTTTATTTCAAAAAATCATTTAATGCTTTCAAAAAGAATGAATAGTATTCTACATTTTTGTATTCTAAACACAACTCCTGCATAATTCTGTTGAATTCTTTGTTGGTCTTTTCTCCCCCCCCCCCCGCAAGTTATGGTTTTAAAAATAATCTAGAACTAATTTGCCTAATGAATATGCAATTATTTCGAGAGTCTTTTGAAGTTTTTGAAAACCTTCAGTCAGCATCTTTCTGGGACATGGTGATGAATGTAGCATCAGGCACTTAGAAGCTGTTTCTAATTTGGCATGAGCAGGTATAATTTTTGCACATTTCAAAGCTGGGCACAAGACAGTCATTTACCCAGTACTTACTACCATGGTTAGTTCGTTTCTACCTAGCCTGGTTCCCTCTACTAGTAGAGTGGATGAATCATTGCTGCTGGGGCACTTGTGGAGTTAAAATAGAAATCAAATTGGACAGTGGACAATGTGCAGGAGAGAAGGGGGCTCAGTTTGGTTCAGTCCCTGCTTAGGCCAGGGCTTGCTAATAATGCCTAGTATTGGTAGTGTGCTTATTCTCATGTAGTCTACTTTACCTACATCTTAGTGGTCACTTAGCCATAATCCAAGAGCCAACGGGTTATTAGCTCCATTACATGGGTAAAGAAAATCAACGTTGGAGAAGTTAAGAAAATTATCCAAGATCACACAGGAAGTAAGTGGCAGACCCTGTGTTCTTTTTTTTTTTTTTAAAGATTTTATTTATTTACTTGTCAAAGAGAGAGAGACAGCTAGAGAGGGAACACAAGCAGGGGGAGTGGGAGAGGGAAAAGCAGGCTTCCCGTTAAGCAGGGAGCCCGATGCGGGGCTCGATCCCAGGACTCTGGGATCGTGACCTGAGCCGAAGGCGGATGCTTAACCGACTAAGCCACCCAGGCGCCCCGAGCCTGTGTTCTTAAACATGTTTTCTGTGTGAGGCACTATGCCATGCAATTTGGGAAATGAGGAAATGAGCTTGACCTGGATCCTACTCAGAATGTATCTTCCGGTAGAAAAAGGACAAAACAGCATGGTCTGTAGCCAAGAAAATTCAGAGGAAAGACAAGATAGAGGGCTGTGTCGTGGAAGCAGAAGCAAATGAAAGGGAGAGAGATTTTAACCCAGTAGAGATAAAATTTGTCCTCTGAGCGGGACGCATATGCAGAAGTTTTTGTTCATAGCTCCCTGTTTCCTGCCTACCGTGCACGTTGTTTTGGAACATGGCTCCTGGATAGAATTTTTCAGTAATTGTTTTTGACCTGGGGAAACAGCTTCCTCCTGTGTACGCCGCGGCCCTCCCCGCCCCAGCCCCGTGCCTCAGTGAAGAAGCCAGCTGGGCTTTCTCCAGTGTTGAAGGAGGCAAAATCTTCCCAACCCCAACTGTGGGATTCATTAGCCTCTGCTGTCCAATTGCTGTGATCATGAGGGTGTGAAAGACAGTGCCTTCTGAGTCCTAGCTGAGGCACAGGCAGTGCTAGGCCCCCATAAAAGCACACGGGCCCTGCTGTCGGGTACCAGAACATGCCATCGCATGAACTCTTGCCTTCAGATGGAATTGCTTTTGTTTGCTTCACCAAATGGAACAAAGTAATTTCTCCCATGTTCAGTCTGAGTCACACATTTTTTTTTTCTTCCTTCTGGCCCCATGTGAATATCCGTGCTCTTCCAGTTGCAGGTAGCAGAAATGGTCTAACCAGCTTAAGCTAACCAAGGAGAATTTATGATAAGAATCTAAGGGCTAGACCCAGGAGCAGAAAAATCATCAGGAGCAAAGGCAGTTACCCTCCTGGTAATTCTGTCTCTTATGGGTTACATGGTTTTATGCTTCTGGTTGTTATTTCGTATTTGTTGACTTTTTCTCTCTCTTAGCCAGTTGTTTGGTTCTCATTTGTTCATGACAAAATAAGGCATTTCATAATTCCCAAATGTCCATCTTCTCGGTTTGAGATACCAAAAGAAGCTACCGGTCTGGGTCTAAACTGTGGTGGTAGGGTCACATAATATGGACATAATTTCAGGTCTCCATCCTGTCCCCAGCTCCAATGGGTGGGGTGGATTTGGCAGAAAAAGAATAAGTCAAAGGATAGGCAGTCACAAGGTAATTGCATGCATGCATATGTGTATATCTATCTATCTATCTATCTATCTATCTATCTATCTATCTATCTATCTAATCTATTATCTATCTATCTATCTATCTATCTATCTATCTATCTATCTATCTTACATAATTTTCTATTGGTTTGGGAGTCAGTACAGAATGAAAATTGTCTGGAGTAAGGCAATGTCTATGGATGTTGGTTATTTTCTTTTTTGGGGAAAAATGGGGTTCACTTGAGCTGTTTAAAGACTAGAATTGATGAAGATATCCCTATAATTCAGGAAGAAATCCACTGCTGAGAGAGAAGGTTGGAATGTTTTGAATTAATTAGGTTAGTTTACAATACTCAAATATACGAGATAATACACAAGATAATTGCTTAGGCATCCTCATCAAAGTGTGAACAAGATTTGGGTGGTTCTGTCACTGGGAATCTAAAATTACTTCTTTGTCTCATGCCTCTTCTGCAGGGAGTTCTCTTTGGTGTCCCAAAGCAAAAGTGATCTTTCCTCCCTTCGCATTTCCCAGAGACTTTCAGTCTTTCTTGATTCCTTGTACTTCTGTATGCTCTTATCTCCTGATAGACTGTTGTTTGCTCAGAACAGTCTTATTGTACAGTCCCTAAGATTATAGTGCCTCATACATAGTAGAGTCCTAAATCATACGTACTGAATATATTAGTGACTCATAGTAAACCAGAACAACTAATAGTTAGTTCAAAACTCCTTGAGTCAGAGATTCTTGAACCGGCCAATTAATTAATTAATGAAATAAATATACTAGTACCAACAATGTGCTTAGCACTGTGCTTAGTGGTAGTAAGTAAGTAGCTTTATAGTTTATTAACTATGACTCTATGAAAGGTATTAATATGAGTCTCAGTGGCCCATCTTCAAACTTGGGGTTAGGGGAGAAGAGTAAAGACCCTTGATGATTGTAAAGGCTAGACATCATACCTTGGGATGATTGTAAAGGCTAGAAATGGTACTCAGAAAGCACCAAGCACACAGTAATCTTACTTTGTTTTGTTGTGGGTTTAATTGTAGTTACTACTTACTGTGGTTGCTATGAATTGTCTTGCATAATTCTCAAGTGCAGGAAAAGTCACATTTCTTTATTTCTCTGACTTATACTGTCTTTTCTGATCTCTGCATTTTTCTAGGAGAATCAATTTCAATTGTATTCTAGAGGCTTCTAATCCTTCCAAGGGTGTGAAAGTCTCTGTAGACCTTAGCAGTTCTCTGCATTTGGGAAAAGCTCTCTAGACCTCTGCCTACTCTGCTCCCCACTGATGAACTTGCCCAAGCCCTTCTTGGCCCATGAAAGTAGGTGCCTCTCCATCTTTTTGGTTCAGTTCGGGTTTGAAGATCACTGGCCATGGTTTCCCAGACCACGACTTATGTTCTCTATTTCCCTTGGTTGAGAAGTCTTCCCATTTGTTGGTTTGACCACCCTCCCTGCCCACCCCCAAGTATAAGCCTGAGGCAAGGCAGGAAAAAGTTTTTGAGGAATTTGGCAACTTTTGCTTTAGTTTCTGAAAGACAAAAATTGTTGCTCATCCCTTAAGGCAAAAAAAAAAAAAATCTAAACCCTTGGTTCCTTTCTTAATGTTGGTGAGAGAAAATGGCATTCACTCTTCACATTTTCCTACAGCAATCAAATAGAAATTAATGCCTCAAAATATCACCCAGTGCCATGCTTCCCAATTCTCATCATGCTGAAGTCTGACCGGTCATCCTTCTGTTCCTGAATTAGAACTTGCCTCAGGATATGGTGTTTGCCATTTCCTCTACTTGGAATGTCCTCTCCATCAGTTCATAATTGGGCTCCTTCTCGACTGATTCTCCTAGAGTCTCTGATGAAATGTTAATCTCTTCATAGGACTCTTTCCAGAATACCCTTTCTAAAGTAGGTATCACTTCAAATATCAGCCAATTACATCATTCTGTCATGTTATCTTCAAAGAAGTCCTCACCACTTTGACTTATCTTATTAGCTGTCTCTTTTGTACTAGGATTGTAGTTTCCCCAAGAGCAAGGACCATGTCTTAGGTACTCTGGTATCCTTAGCACAATGCCTGGCATATATCAGGTATTTAGGAAATAATTCTTGAATGAAAGAATTAATTACCCTGCCAAATGGTGAAGTTAATGCGGTGAAGAAGTTGATGAAAGAGATACTACATAGTACTTGTTTGAAGATGACTTAAACTATCTTGTCTTAATATTAAAGAAATAATTTGAGGATCAACTCAAGGGTTGGATGGAGAATCTTGGAGAGGTGAGGTGGCATGTATAACACAGACACACACACACACACACACACACAAATAAACACCTAAATAAGTTCTCTAAATTTTCATGCTTGTATTAATAGCATTAAAGGTAGATATAAGATCTTCATGTTTATCAAAAGGGGACAGGGATGTTAAAAGCTTGAGCAATATTGGTTTAAATTTTAGTGCCACAGTAAGTTCTGTGCCAACTCCATGAGAATTACTGGAAACTTGTTAACGTAGAGGTTGAAGAACACCACCCATGGAGTTTCTGATTCAGTAGAGTTGGGTTGGGGCTCTAAAATCCATATTTTTTAAAAAAAGATTGTTGAGGTGATACTGCTTCTTAACCAAATTTGGGAGCCAGTGGTTTATAATAAAAGTCTGTGGAATGTAAGGCACAGTGACTTTCAAAAGGAGGATCTTTGTGCATGATGTAGAACTTGAGCTCCAAGAAGAACAGAATTTTCAGAGCAATGCTCATGCTTGGTGACAAATTAATCAATTAACCTTTAAAAAATTATTTAAAATAAAAATAATTTAAAAAATTATTTTAATTAATTAAATTTTCATTCATTAATTAATGAAACCATAGGTGGTTACCAGTTTGAAAATTCACAATTCATACTTCATTCCCAGTGCCTGAGGGGAGTGGTGGTGATGTTCCAGTTTTTCCTTTTTTTCTGGTTTCATTTTCGTATGAAGTATTTTGATTATAAATGGAAGTAAAATAGGATGAATCCCTATATATCCATTATCCAGACTCAACAATGATCAGTTCATGGTGATTTTATTTCATCTCTACCCTAACTTACTACCACCCAACATGTAGAATGTTTTGAAAAAAAATGAAAGACAGGACCTCACTTCTGCCATAAATATTTAAATCTGTAAAAATGAGGACACTTTATTTTTTAAATTTTATTGTGTTAATCACCATACATTACACCATTAGTTTTTGATGTAGTGTTCCATGATTCATTGTTTGCGTATAACACCCAGAGCTCCATTCAGTACATGCCCTCTTTAATACCCATCACCAGGCTAACCCATGCCCCCACCCCTCCCCTGTAGAACCCTTAGTTTGTTTCTCAGAGTCCATAGTCTTTCATGGTTCGTCTCCCCCTCCAATTTCCCCACCCTCCATTTTTCCCTTCCTGCTATCTTCTTTCTTTCTTTTTAACATATAATGTATTATTTGTTTCAGAGGCATAGGTCTGTGATTCAACAGTCTTACACAATTCACAGTGCTAACCATAGCCCATACCCTCCCCAATGTCTATCACCCAGCCACCCCATCCTTCCCACCCCCAACCACTCCAGCAACCCTTAGTTTGTTTCCTGAGATTAAGAATTCCTCATATCAGTGGGATCATATGAGATCATATGTTTTTCTCTGATTGACTTATTTCACTCAGCATAATACCCTCCAGTACCATCCACGTCATTGCAAATGGCAAGATTTCATTCCTTTTGATGGCTGCGTAATATTCCATTGAATATATATACCACTTCTTTATCCATTCATCTGTCGATGGACACCATGGCTCTTTCCATAGTTTGACTATTGTGGACATTGCTGCTATAAACATCAGGGTGCATGTACCCCTTCAGATCTCTACATTTGTATCTTTGTAGTAAATACCCAGTAGTGCAATTCCTGGGTCCTAGGGTAGCTCTATTTTCAACTTTTAGAGGAACCTCCATACTGTTTTCCAGAGTGGTTGCACCAGCTTGCATTTCCACCAACAGTGTAGGAGGGTTCCCCTTTCTCTGCATCCCCGCCAACATCTGTCATTTCCTGACTTGTTAATTTTAGCCATTCTGACTGGTGTGAAGTGGTATCTCACTGAGGTTTTGATTTGGATTTCCCTGATGCCAGGCGATGTTGAGCACTTTTTCACGTGTCTGTTGGCCATTTGGATGTCTTCTTTGGAAAAATATCTGTTCATGTCTTCTGCCCATTTCTTGATTGGATCATTTGTTTGGGTGTTGAGTTTGATGAGTTCTTTATATATTTTGGATACTAGCCCTTTATCTGATATGTCATTTGCAACTATTTTCTCCCATTCTGTCGGTTGTTTTTTGGTTTTGTGGACTGTTTCTTTTGCTGTGAGAAAGCTTTTTATCTTGATGAAGTCCCAATAGTTCATTTTTGCCCTTACTTCCCTAGACCTTGGCGATGTTTCTGGGAAAAAATTGCTGGGGCTGAGGTCGAAGATGTTGCTCCTTGTATTCTCCTTTAGGATTTTGATGGATCCCTGTCTCACGTTTAGGTCTTTCAACCATTTGGAGTCTATTTTTGTGTGTGGTGTAAGGAAATGGTCCAGTTTCATTTTTCTGCATGTGGCTGTCCAATTTTCCCAAGACCATTTGTTGAAGAGACTGTCTTTTTTCCATTGGACATTCTTTCCTGCTTCTTGAAGATGAGTTGACCATCGAGTTGAGGGTCCATTTCTGGGCTCTCTATTCAGTTCCATTGATCTATGTGTCTATTTTTGTGCCAGTACCATACTGTCTTGATGATGACAACTTTGTAATAGAGCTTGAAGTCCAGAATTGTGATGCCACCAGCTTTGCTTTTCCTTTTCAACGTTCCTCTGGCTATTCAGGGTCTTTTCTGGTTCCATACAAATTTTAGGATTATTTGTTCCATTTCTTTGAAAAAGTGGATGGTATTTGGATGGGGATTGCATTGAATGTGTAGATTGCTCTAGGTAGCATTGACATTTTCACAATATTGTTCTTCCAATCCATGAGCATGGAACATTTTTCCATTTCTTTGTGTCTTCAATTTCTTTCATGAGTATTTATAGTTTTCTGAGGACAGATTCTTTGCCTCTTTGGTTAGATTTATTCCTAGGTATCTTATGGTTTTGGGTGCAATTGTAAATGGAATCGACTCCTGAATTTCTCTTTCTTCTGTCTTGTTGGTGTATAGGAATGCCACTGATTTCTGTGCATTGATTTTATATCCTGCCACTTTACTGAATTCCTGTGTGAGTTCTAGCAGTTTTGGGGTGGAGTCTTTGGGTTTTCCACATAAAGTATCATATCATCTGCAAAGAGTGAGAGTTTGACTTCTTTTTTACCGAATCGGATGACTTTTATTTCTTTTTGTTGTCCGATTGCTGTGACTAGGACTGCTAATACTATGTTGAATAGCAGTGGTGATAGTGGACATCCCTGTTGTGTTCCTGACCTTAGGGGGAAAGCTCTCAGCCTTTCCCCATTGAGAATTGTATTCGCTGTGGGTTTTTCATAGATGGCTTTTATGATATTGAGGTATGTACCCTCTATCCATATACTCTGAAGAGTTTTGATCAAGAAAGGATGCTGTACTTTGTCAAATGCTTTTTCTGCATCTATTGAGAGGATCATATGGTTCTTGTTCTTTCTTTTTTTAATGTATCACATTGATTGATTTGAGGATGTTGAACCAACATTGTAGCCCAGGGATAAATCCCACTTGGTCGTGGTGAATAATCCTTTTAATGTACTGTTGGATCCTATTGGCTAGTATTTTGATGAGAATTTTTGCATCCATGTTCATCAAGGATGTTGGTCTCTAATTCTCCTTTTTGATGGAGTCTGTCTGGTTTGGGGATCAAGGTAATGGTGGCCTCATAAAACAAGTTTGGAAGTTTTCCTTCCATTTCTATTTTTTGGAACAGTTTCAGAAGAATAGGTATTAATTCTTCTTTAGATGTTTGATAGAATTCCCCTGGGAAGCCGTCTGGCGTTGGGCTTTTGTTTGTTGGGAGATTTTTGATAACTACTTCAATTTCCTTAGTGGTTATAGTTCTCTTCAGGTTTTCTATTTCTTCCTGGTTCAGTTTTGGTAGTTGATACATCTCTAGGAATGCATCCATTTCTTCCAGGCTATCTAATTTGCTGGCATAGAGTTGCTCATAATATGTTCTTATAATTGTTTGTTTGTCTTTGGTTTTGGTTGTGATCTCTCCTCTCTCATTCATGATTTTGTTGTTTTGGGTCATTTCTCTTTTCTTTCTTTTTTTTTTTAAATTTTTTATTGTTATGTTAATCACCATATATTACATCATTAGTTTTTGGTGCAGTGTTCCATGATTCATTGTTTGTTCATAACACCCAGTGCTCCATGCAGAACGTGCCCTCCTCAATACCCATCACCAGGATAACCAATCCCCCTCCCCCC
>NW_027397085.1:22862246-22892520 GCF_003265705.2 Callorhinus ursinus
TGGTGTCCATTAGCATGGTAAATGGTTTTCCACCCCCTCACTTTCAAACTGGGGTGTCTTTGGTTCTAAAATGAGTCTCTTGCAGACAGCATATCGATGTGTCTTGTTTTTTAATCCAATCTGATAGCCTGTGTCTTTTGATTGGGGCATTTAGCCCATTTACTTTCAGGGTAGCTATTGAACAATATGAATTTAGTGTCATTTTATTGCCTGTAAGGTGACTCTTACTGAATATTGTCTGTGTTCCTTTCTGGTCTATGTTACTTTTGGGCTCTCTCTTTGCTTAGAGGACCCCTGTCAATATTTCTTGGAGGGCTGGTTTCATGTTTGCAAATTCCTTTAGTTTTTGTTTGTCCTGGAAGCTTTTTATCCCTCCTTCTATTTTCAGTGACAGCCTAGCTGGATATAGTATTCTTGGCTGCATATTTTTCTCGTTTAGTGCTCTGAAGATATCATGCCAGTCCTTTCTGCCTGCCAGGTCTCTGTGGATAGGTCTGTTGCCAGTGTTATATTTCTACCATTGTAGGTTACATAGCTCTTCTCCTGAGCTGCTTTCAGGATTTTCTCTTTGTCTCTAAGACTCATACGTCTTACTATTAGATGTCGGGTTGTTGACCTATTTTTATTAATTTTTGAGGGGGGTTCTCTGTGCCTCCTTGATTTTGATGCCTGTTTCCTTCCCCACATTAGGGAAGTTCTCTGCTATTATTTGCTCCAATATACCTTCTGCCCCTCTCTCTCTTTCTTCTTCTTCTGGGATCCCAATTATTCTAATGTTGTTTCGTCTTATGGTGTCACTTATCTCTCGAATTCTGCCCTCGTGATCCTGTAGTTGTTTATCTCTCTTTTTCTCAGCTTCTTTATTTTCCATCATTTGGTCTTCTATATCACTAATTCTCTCTTCTGCCTCATTTATCCTAGCAGTTAGTGCCCCCATTTTGGATTGTACCTCATCAATAGCCTTTTTGATTTTGACTTGGTTAGATTTTAGTTATTTTATTTCTCCAGGAAGGGTTTCTCTAATAACTTTCATGCTTTTTTCAAGCCCAGCTAGTATCTTTAAAATCATCATTCTGAACTCTAGTTCTGACATCTTACTAATGTCCGTATTGAGTAGGTCCCTGGCAGTCGGTACTTCCTCTTGTTCTTTTTTTTTTTGAGGTGATTTTTTCCATCTTGTCATTTTGTCCAGAGGAGAATAGATGAATGAGAGAACAAAATGTTAACAGGGTAACTATGTCACCAGAAAAATATACACTAAACAAGTCAGAAGAGACCTGAAACTGGGGGAAAAGAAAGGGAAAGACAGAAAAAAGAAGAAAAAAAGAAAAAGATAAAGATAAAAACAAACAAAAAACAGAATATGATCAAATATGATCGGGCTGGTGCATAGATCAGTGCCACACACTAGATTTTGGGCGTGTTTTTGTTTATTAGAAGAAAGTGCCTACCAAAATTTTAAAGAGAGAAAATCTTATATAAGTACAAAAATAAGGGTTAAAACAATGAAAGGATGGAATATGACTGTAAAGATGAAAATTATAAAAGATTTTATAAAAGGAATTGATAAGAAGTTGGTTGAAAAAAGAAAGAAGAGGATTAAAAAAAAAGGGAGAGAATGTGATCAGGCAAAGACTAGAACAAAGCCATACACTAGAGATTTAGGGTATGTTTTGATCTGTTAGAAGAAACCGTATCCCAAAATTTTAAAGAGAGAACAACTTATATGTATATGCCAAAAATATGGTTAACTAGTGTGAAGGGATAGAATATCACTTTAAAAATGAAAAATAAAAAATATTTTAAAAAAAAGTGATTGATAAGATGTTGGTTGAAAAACGGAGAAAGAAAAATGCAAAAAAAAGAAAAAGTTAAAAAAATTAACTTTGAAAGACTAAAGAATCATGGGAGAAAAGCCATGAATTCTATGTGCAGTATTCCGTTAACACTGACGTTTGGCTATTCTCTTTGATCAGTAAACTTGGTCTTCGCTGGCTGTTCTTGCTGATCTTCTGGGGGCAGGGCCTGTTGCCGTGGTTCCCAAATGTGTTTGCTGGAGGCGGAATTGCCCCGCCTCTGCCAGTTAGGGCTAAGTCATCTGCTCGGGTTTGCTCTTGGGAGCTTTTGTTCCCTGCAAGCTTTCCGTACAGCTTTGGAGGAGAAGAGTGAAAATGGCGGCCTCCAAATCTCCACCCCAGAGGAGCCGAGCACTTGGGCCCTGCTCCTCAGTGCACCCCCAGAGAAAAGCAGTCAGTCACTCCTGTCTCCCTGGTCTCTGGCTGACCTCCGTGCTCACCCGGCCTGTGACCATGTGTTTCTATCTCTGCCACCCGACTGATGTGGAGTCTCCAAACCCAGCCAATTCCTGCAGGAAGGAAGGGGGGTCTCCCCAGCTCTGCCGCTTGTTGGGTCCCTGCTGGAGGAGCAGTGGTCCGACTATGCCACGGATCACAGTTTATGGCAACCCTGAGCTGAGAGCCTGCGCCTCAGCTCCCTCTCTGCAGCCGGCTTCCCCGCTCCGATACCTGGGAGCTCTGCCGCACTCAGGCACCCCCGGTCTTTCTGTGACCCCGAGGGTCCTGAGACCACACTGTCCCGTGAGGGTTCCACCCCTGCTTAGCCACTGGAGCGACATCCCTCAGCAGAGCCGACTTCTAAAAGTTCCGATTTTGTGCTCCGCGGCTCTATCACTTGCCAGAAGGGGCCGTCGGAGGCCCCTCCCCTGCCGTCTATCCTCACAAATATCACCTCAGATTCACTTCTCTGCACGTCCTACCTTCCAGAAAGTGGTCGTTTCTCTGTTCAGAGAGTTGTTACTACTCTCCTCTTCGATCTCCTGTTGAGTTCGTAGGTGTTCAGACTGGTTTGATCCCTATCCAGCTGAATTCCTGAGACCAGACAAAATCCTGGTCTCCTACTCCTCTGCCATCTTGCTCCTCCCCCAAGGACGCACCTAAAAAACACACTGTCAATACCATCATCACAGCATGATACTAACACAATTTCTTTATTTTTTTGTGGGGGGCTAGAATATGTCATTTTTAATAAAAAATTAACAAAAAACACTAACAAAAACATTTTATTTTTTAAAATTTTTTAAAAGATTTTATTTATTTGACACAGCACAAGCAGAGGGAGAGAGAAAGAGAAGCAGGCTCCCTGCTGAGCAAGGAGCCCAATGTGGGAATTGGTCCCAGGACCCTGGGATCATGACCTGGGCCGAAGGCAGCCGCTTAACTGACTGAGCCACCCAGGCATCCCAACAAAAACATTTTAAATCAAAAGTACTAAGCAGCAGTTAATAATTTTATTTTAGTGATTCATCACATACAGCACCCAGTTCTCATCATAGCAAGTGCCCTCCTTAATACTCATCACTCATCTAGCCCACCCCCTGCCCACCTCCCTCCATCAACCCTCAGTCCTCTATCCTTAAGAGTCTCTTATGGTTTGCTTCCCTCTTTTTTTCCCCCTTAGCATATGTTTATCTGTTTTGTTTCTTAAATTCCACAGGTGAGTGAAGTCATGTGGTATTTCTTTCTGTGATTGACCTGTTTTGCTTAGCATAATACCATCTAGCTCTATCCACGTTGTTGCAAATGGCAAAATTTTCGTTTTGATGGCTGAATAATACTCCATTGTGTGTGTGTGTGTGTGTGTGTGTGTGTGTGTTTGTGTGTGATATTTTCTTTATCCATTCATTAGTGGATGGACATGTGGGCTATTTCTATAGTTTGGCTATTGTTGATGTTGCTGTAAAAACCCGGGTGCATGTATCCCCTTGAAATAGTACTTTTGTATCCTTTCAGTAAATACCTAGTAGTGCAATTGCTGGATTGTAGGGTAGTTATATTTTTAACTTTTGGGAAAACCCCCATACTGTTTTCCAGAGTGGCTGCACCAGTGTGCATTCCCACCAACAGTGCAGGAGGGTTCACTTTTCTCTGCATTCTTGCCAACACCTGTTGTTTCTTGTGTTGTTAATTTCAGCCATTCTGACATGTGTGGGGGAGTATCTCATTGTGGTTTAGTGATTTCATAATTTTAAATGTTAGGTTTCCTCAGTTGCTTTGGAAATGGCTTTCACAATTGGTTTGACTTTGGATCTAAACAAAGCCCGTGTCTTTTTTTTAAAAAAAATAATTTTTAAATTAACATATAAGCCCATGTCTTTTAATTGATTTATAGGTCTTTTAAGTCTGTTTTGATCTATGGGTTTTCTCTGTATCTTCTTGGCAATTCATTTGTTGAAAAATCTGGTCACTCTTTGCAGCAGAAATTCCCATAGTCTGAGTTTTGCTGAATTTATTTCTGTAGTGTGCTTAAAAGCAATTTTCTGTCCCCTGTACATTCTACAAATTGGTCACCACATTTAAAGTATTAATTAGATTAAGGCTTTTTAAAAATGGATTATCTTATAAATGATGATTTAAAAAAAATCTGGAGGCATATGATGTCTTGTTCCTCTTTGTAATGGTAGCAGCCACCAATGATAATGGCCTAGAAACAGCATTTTATTAGGGATGACAGAAATGGTGATACTAAATTTTATCATTTCTTCTTCATTTATTAGCTGGGATATTTCTATAACAAATCACTTGATTATTCAGGAAAATCAGGTTAAATGCTTTGATTTTTTTTCCTTTTATTTTCCTGTTAGAAAATAAGCTGGATCTTTGGCATCTGTATTAGTCAGCATGGGCTACCATAGCGCAATACCATAATCTGGGTGGTTTAAATAACAGAAACTGATTTTTCTCACAGTTCTTGAGGTCAAGGTTAAGTCCAAGATAAAGTTTCAGCAGGGTTCAGATTCTGGTGAGATGCTCCTCTTCTATTGCATGCAGATGGTGCCTTTAGGCAGTGTGCTCACATAACCTTTCCTTGATACTTGGTATGAAGGGAGAGTGAGAGCTCTCTGGTGTTTCTTCTTATAAAAATATTGTTCCTATTGGATCAGGACTTGACCTTTATGACCTCACTTACCCTAATTTTTTCCTAAAGACCCTGTTTCCAAATACAGTAACATTGGGGGTTAGGACTTCAATGTATGAATCTTGGGGAGGACACAAACATTCAGTCTATAGCAGTATCCTCACAAAGCGACCGATGCATGGTTTTCTTTTTGGTTTCTTTAATGTTATTATCAACCTCTGTATTGAAACAGATTCTCTATGTTTCAGTCCATTGTGGTTATTGCATTTAGGCTTCACTGTTCTTTGTTAGTGTAGAGCTTCACTGTGTGGATATCCCATGTTGATTCATCACTCAGGGTTTCAGCAAACTTTTTCTGTAAGGACAAGATAGAAACTTATTTCTCCCTTCTCCCCCTCACCCTCCTCCAAACGCTTTAAAAGTATAAAACCAATCTTCACTTAAAGGCTGTACAAAAACAAACTCACGGATTTGACCCGAGGGCTGTAGTTTGCTCACCCTGTGTCAGTTACTGATTGATAGCTATTTGTTCTGTTTGTAGACTTTTACTGAAATAAGTGATGCTGCAATATATTTGTGTACATCTTTGCTATTTTTGCCATTGGGATGGAGTTCTAGAAGTGCTTTAAGGGTAAAGGCATATGAATTTTTCTAGATACTGCCGATTTCTTCTCCATGGGTTCAATCAGCTTTAAACCAGCCATGTATGAGAATGCCTGTTTTTCCAATCTTGTAGGAGTAGATCGTCAAACTAGGTTTTTGTCACTTTGCACGAGGGATTAAGTACAGTCTTAATTTGCTTTACTTTTATTATGAGCAAGATTGAGCTTCTTTTCATACAGGGTTAAGAGCAATCTATATTACTTTGTGAACTGTCCATATCTCTTGCTCATTTTTCTGTAATTTATTGATTTATTTCTTTGCTATCTTTAAAATGTGGACCTATTATCCCGGCAGAAAGTGACAAATGTTTTTCTCCAGGTTGTCATTTTTTATTTTTAATTATGGAGTTTGTGCTATACATTTTTTTAAATTTTATTTCATTATGTTAACCACCATACATTACATCATTAGTTTTTGATGTAGTGTTCCATGATTCATTGTTTGCATATAACACCCAGTGCTCCATGCAGTACGTGTCCTCCTTAATACCCATCACCAGGCTAACCCATCCCCCCCACCCCCCTCCCCTCTAGAACCCTCAGTTTGTTTCTCAGAGTCCATAGTCTCTCATGGTTCGTCTCCCCCTCCGATTCCCCCCCTTCATTTTTCCCTTTCCACTATCTTTTTTTTTTTAAACATATAATGTATTTGTTTCAGAGGTACAGGTCTGTGATTCAACAGTCTTACACAATTCACAGCACTCACCATAGCACATACCCTCCCCAATGTCTATCACCCAGCCACCCCATCCCTCCCACCCCCCACCACTCCAGGAACCCTCAGTTTGTTTCCTGAGATTAAGAATTCCTCGTATCAGTGAGGTCATATGATACATGTCTTTCTCTGATTGACTTATTTCACTCAGCATAATACCCTCTAGTTCCACCCATGTCATTGCAAATGGCAAGAGTTCAGTTTTTTTTTGATGGCTGCATAATATTCCATTGTATATTTGTGCCACATCTTTATTTCTAAATTTTTTTGGGTCAGGTATATCAAACTTTACCATTACTACATCGAGGTTTTGAGTCCTATGAAAGTGTTTTCTATTTCCAGGTTTAGAGGAATTCATTTCTATTTTCTTTTATTAGTTACATAGTATTCTTATCTTTAAATCTCTGACCCATTGGAATTTGTACTGGCATACAGAGTGAAGAATGGATCCAATTTTACCTTTATCCATATACTTCACAAGTTATTCCAGTAGCACTTAGTAAAACATTTGTACTTTGGCAGCTCATTTGATATGCTGAATTTGAATTAATGAAAAAGTTCAATTATATGAATTAAGTTATTAAATGCTAAATTTCCATATGTGATTAGGTCTACCCCTGAATTTATTTGTCCCATTTGTCTTTTTGTCTATTCATATACCAATAAAACATCTAACATTTTTTACAGGTTAAATAAATGTTATATCAAACTCATCCCTCCTTATTCTCCTATTTCTCATGTTTTTCATAGTTTTCCCAACTGAGCTTTATAATCAACATTACCTCTAGGAAAATAAAAACCTGATGGCATTTAATTTGAGCTCATTAAATATAAAAATTAAATTTAGGAGGATTGACAACTTTATGATGTTGGCTCTCCCTAGCCAAGAATATGGAAAGTCTTTCTATTTGCTTAACTCAACTTTTGTATCTTTCAGAAATATTTAAATTTTCCTCCTGAGGATTTTGCCAAAGTATTATTGTTACTATGGTGATGATATCATTGTTGCTCTTATAAATGAGCTTTTCCCTTCCATTGTGTCTTTCTAATTGATTTTTGCTTACATGTCCTTCATTTTACTTATAACATTTCATAATGTGTTTTGTTTGGGTATGTCTCAGCCAATCTGAAAATATTGTATATGTGTGTTAAGCCCATTTACATTCACTGATGTGCTTCACCTCATTGTGTCACATTTTATGTGGTGTGGTGTGATATGATGTGATGTGTGGGTACATATATGGTATTTAACAGTGGACTTTGCTTGCTTTTTCTTATTCTGTTCTTTCTTTCTTTGCTTCCCTCCCCCCTTCCTATCTTTTAGCATTTAGGAAGGTCTAGAATTTTGGTCTAATGTCTATCCTTAGGTGAACACCTTTTTATAATACACTTAAGGTCTTCGGGGGAGTGTCTAATGCTTCCCTTTTAGGAACACCATTGAAATTAGCTAGCAGTCTTTTCTTCTTCCCATCCTTCTGCTATAGCATCTATTGTTATTTGATGAAGTCATGTCATTTTCCTTCAGTTCATACTTAGAGGGCAGTCACAGAGCTTCATCTCCTTTATTTACGCTCTTTCCTTCTCTTTCCATTTTGATAGGGTTTTCCTGAAAATGCAGACAAGGAAAAAGACACTATCTTTACTCCTACCTCATTCTACCTCTTCTTTTCACAGAGCCTGGAGAACTATGTGGGTTGGGGAATCAGACCACATTTTGAAAGACAAAAGAGAGGAACCTGGTCTTATGTTTTAATAACTTCTTTACCTTTTAGCATGGAATATTCTGAAGGCATTTTTGACTCTTTGAGTGTTTTATAAATGGAGAGACAATTACCACTGTGGAGAGCAGTAGCCCACTGTCTGTCAGCTCCCTAGGGGAAAACAGAGAGGAGACCGTTTTTAGTTTACCCATGAGTCTGGTCACTAGGACCCTGGGGTCCATGTCTTAGCAAACATCCTATGCTCAAGTTTCACAGCAGAGCTGCAGTGCCATCACTGTTTTTGTATAACACCCAGTGCTCCGTGCAATACATGCCCTCCTTAATACCAGTCACCGGGCTAACGCATCCCCCCACCCTATGTTCCACAAATAAGTGAAACCATATGATAATTGACTTTCTCTGCTTGACTTATTTCACTTAGCATAATCTCCTCCAGTCCCATCCATGTTGATGTAAAAGTTGGGTGTTCATCCGTTCTGATGGCTGAGTAATATTCCATTGTATATATGGACCACATCTTCTTTATCCATTCATCTGTTGAAGGGCATCTCGGCTTCTCCATCAAGATAAAAAGCTTCTCTGTAGCAAAGTAAACAGTCAACAAAACAAAGAGGCAACCCACAGAAAGGGAGAAGATATTTGCAAATGACACTACAGATAAAGGGCTGGTATCCAAGATCTATAAAGAACTTCTCAAACTCAACACTCAAAAAACAAGTAATCAAGTCAAAAAATGGGCAGAAGACATGAACAGACACTTCTCCAAAGAAGACATACAAATGGCTAACAGACACATGAAAAAATGTTCATCATCATTAGCCATCAGGGAAATTCAAATCAAAACCACATTGAGATACCACCTTACACCAGTTAGAATGGCAAAAATGGACAGGGCAAGAAACAACAAATGTTGGAGAGGATGTGGAGAAAGGGAAACCCTCTTACACTGTTGGTGGGAATGCAAGTTGGTACAGCCACTTTGGAAAACAGTGTGGAGGTGCCTCAAAAAATTTAAAAATAGAGCTACCCTATGACCCAGCAATTGCACTCCTGGGTATTTACCCCAAAGACACAGATGTAGTGAAAAGAAGGGCCACATGCACCCCAATGTTCATAGCAGCAATGTCCGCTATAGCCAAACTGTGGAAAGAACTTGAGTTATTTTAAAATTAATACTTTTGTTTCTGGATTGTAGTTCTTTGGTTGCGATAACATTCTAAGACTAGTCCTTATGGGTGATGCCTCATGAAGTTCACACTTGTATTTCTAGTTATGATAATGTGTTTTCTGGTCTCTCATAGAACATTTCCTTAGGTTATATTTCACACATCTACTCTGATCGAGGGGTGTGATAACTTCTGGAGCTCTGTGTTGAGAAGGATTAAGAAACCCCATGTGGGTTTCAGTGGGAAAGGACACTCTGATTAGTAGTGTCTGCATGAATGTGAGATGCCATGGACCACAGACTCTTGCACAGACGTTGGAAATGTTTTTGATGTGATATAAAGCTAATATGAGAGATCTGCAGAATTCTGCTATTTACATTGCTGTTTGTTGTCAAAACTAAGTGTAATACCCAGTTTTAATAAAGGGAGTGAGTTTCTTAATATAGCAAATTCCCCCCCCCACCCAGCTTTTTTGAGGTATGAGGGACATATTACATTGCAGAGGTTAAGGTGTATAATGTGTTGATTCGATACACATATATTGCAAAATGTTTACCACAATAGCATTAGCTAACATGGGCCTCAAATACCTTATTAACCATTTCTTTTGTGTACTGAGAACATTTAAGATCCACTGTCTTATCAACTTTGAAGTATATAAAGGAGTATTATTAACTATTATCACTATGTTGTCCACTGGATCCCCAAAACTTCCTCATCTTATAACTGGACATTTGTACTCTTTGGTCCTTATCTCCCCATCTCCACATCCCTCAGTCCCTGACAACTACCATTCTACTCTCTGTTTCTCTGAGTTCAGCTTTTCAAGATTTCACATATTAGGGAGATCATACAGTATTTGTCTTTATCTGTCTGACTTACTGCACTAACAGAAAAGTTTCAATGGAAGGAATCTAATCTATGACTGGGCTCTGTGAAACAGAAGAATTGACCTCGATGTCACTACTCTTTTTGGACCTGAAAGTTCTGTTGGCACTCTGAGCACCATATAGACTGAGTTCAAAAAGTCAAGCACTTTGCCTTATGAATTATTCATATTAACTATGTCCTCTGCCTGGAATCCCTATAGCAATAGTTCTAAACCCCTTTTACCTTAAGTCATACCATCATTTTACTGAAGAGTTTGGCTTATTATGAAGACAACTTTGAGAACATTTCTGTAGTTACAGGAATTTGGTTTGTTAATAGTTCCCATTTCTGGGCTAAATGTTTTGCATATATTAGCTTATTGAAAATGTATAAAAATCTTAGGAGGTCAATATCATCCCCATTTTGTGGTAAAACAACTGATGCTCAGAGAGGTTATATAACCAACCCAGGTACACATTTTAATAATAGGAAAATCATACTGTCTGTATATTGTTGAACTTGAGCTCTCAATCATATCCTGTACTGCCAATTCATTTACTTGTTTGTTTATTCATTATTTACGGTACAAAATTAAGAATTTGAGAAAACTATAGTTGTTTTCTAGATCTAGCCCAGGTGACACCATGCATGAATTATAAAGATTCTGGGGCTGAGTTCAACTCCGTCGAGTTTGTGGAGCCAAGGGAGATAGAGACTGGCAGTCAGGAGGAAATCGGTTAAGGTGTGAATCTGCTTAGGAATTTCAGTAGTGTAGAGGTTAAGGGAGAGGAGAGTGGAACTCTTGGGATCTCTAATTTGTTTTTAAATTCAACCATTTTTTTCCTAAGCACCTGTCATGTGCCATAAAGTGTGCTAGACACCAGAGCTATAAATCCACCAGTACAGTATCTCTATCTTCATGGAGCTTATAGCTGCTAGAGACTGAATGTTTATGTCCTTTCCCAAATTCATATATTTGAAATCTAATCCCCAGAGTAATGGTATTAGGAGGTGTGACCTTAGGGAGGTGAATAGGTCATGAGACTGGAGCCCTCGTGAATGTGATTCATACGTACCATGATAAAAGAGACCCCAGAGAGCTCTTCTGTGCCTTAGGCCATGTGAAGATGGTTGCCTCTGAAGAAGGCAGCAGGACTCCCTGGACATCAATGTGCCTTTTCCTTGACCTTGGATTTCTTACCTTCCAGAACTGTGAGAACTAAATGTTTAAACTATCCTCTCTTATTATAGCATCCCAAGTTGACTATGACACAGGCTAATGAGCAAGATGCAATCACTTAGCCTCTCAGATAAATGCAAAATGAAATGGGTGAGTGTTCTGAAAACAAGGTACGTGGTGCTGTGAGAAAGTCTAAGTGGGGTTTGGCAACATCAAGGGTCAGGGAAGACTTCTTTGAAGAAGAGAGAGTTTACCTAGACAGGAAGAATGAGTAAATTTGCTTAAGAAGAGAGGGAAAAGCATTCCAAAGAGAAGAGACCAGCATGTAGAAATCCTATGGGAAGAGGATATGAAAGAAACCAGTGTGACTAGAGCAGATGAAGAAGGGGAGCTGGCTGGAGAGGCAGGTGGGGGTCAAACTATGCATGGTCTTGGGCCATATTCAGGGTTTTTGTCATTATCCTATTAAAATCATTCAGTGGCTGTCCATACTTAACAGGGAGAGTGGCTTGACCAGGCTTAAATTTCGGTGAGATCATCTGGGCTGTCATGAGAAACAGACTGGAGGGAAACAGGACAGAAACAAGTAGTTCAGTTTGGGCAATTGCAGCAGGGTCTGTGTCCAAAAATACTACCTCCCAAGACAACTAGTCAGCAGGAGTTTAGTCCTTTGTGGTCTGGTAGCACTGAGATGAAGGCATCCAAACAATGGGCTCTAAACCTACAAAAAAGAGTACTAATGAAGAGCATTAGTTTTGGACAGCACCCCTGGTCATCTTTTATTGACATTCATCAGTTGACTTGATCCTCGCTGTTCGTTTTTAGCCAACATCCAATCTGCTCTTTGTTTTCCTATCCAGTGTTTCCTATCTAGTATTCATAATCCACTATTTTTCAGTGCCGATCTGCCTTCATATGCCCAATTAAAGCTAACTCCATTCCTTTTCCTACGTAATTTGTTCCTGAATTGTAGGTGATAAATTTCCAGCCAGTGAAAAGTATAGGGAGGTTGGGGAGCATGAGGAAGTGCTTCTGAAGAAAATTTCTGTCTTATAAGAGAAATCTGCTGGACATGACTCTGGATGATAAGACACCCAGAACTGCTGTCAACAATGGGTGGTGGAGCTGGGCGCAAGAAGGGAGGTTGAGACTCTAATAGCACTGTTAAGCTATTAGTCAACTGAATCAGTCATCCTCCGAGCTCACCCTGCCTCTGACCTTCCTGTTATGTGGGATAATAGCCTTTAATTTGAATGTACACTTAGGTTTCTTCTATTTGTAGATGAAAATACCTAATTAAGCAGCTTGTGGACTCAGGAAAGCTAATTTTTGTCTTTGAGTCACTTTCTTAATCTGTAATGTAGATAATAGTTACACATGGTGCACTGGAGTATAGTTGGGCAGATTTTATTATTGAGTGCACCTTATGTGCTTAGCCTAGTGCCTTGCAAGTAGTTGCTCAATAAGTCGTTGCTATGGAGATGAATAATCTTTATATTTGGGTCAGCTAGGGTAAACTCTGATTACATACAACAGGTCATATACTAGCCAATTGTTTGGAAACAAAAAGTTATACTTTTTTTTTTCTGCACTGATTTACCTTGATTCTTGGAATTTTGTAAGGACATAGAAATAAACCTTAGATCACCTGGATAGTTTCCATTTGTTTTGTTTTGCTGCCTTGATGCTTCAATTCAATACATTTAAGTAGACTGGTTGTGCAGATGGTTCATTTTGGTTAACAGGTTGTCAGAAAACACTAGCTGAGTGGCTACTGGAGCCAAAATCTTTCCTTTGGTTATGGCCTCTCTGTCTTTTGTTGAAAGTTTTCACATGTATAATGCCATTGTGGGGATCATTTTGGTAGTGGTTTTTCACTTACTCTGTTGCAGGGAACACTGAATCAACTTTGATATTTCTTGAATGTGAAGATCAAAAGCCTAGTTCTTTCCAGAAATCCTAATAAGACTTGTGGACCACTGGCAGCTCTTTACAGGCTGGCTTGACACTACCAAAATGAATCAGATGATTTAATGCCAAAACTTGATTTTGAGCATCAAGCCTGAAATACTGTCCCCACCCCCCACCTAACCCTTTCTGTCTCTATCTGCATTCACTAGGTGATTTCTAGCCATGTACCTTCTTTTGAATATGTTCCTAAAGACCATACCCATTGAGCGGCTATAGTTAGGCACTAAAGCCTGTCTGCAATTAGCATACTTGAGACTGCAGGAAGAAAGCTAACATTTGAGTGCAAGGCATGGTGCTAAGGGATTTACATTGTGACTTTACTGTCATCCTAGAACAGATGAAGATCTAGGATGAGATCATAACTTGATGAAGTCCCTAATTAGTTAGTAGGTGACTGAGATGGAGTTTGACCCTAGGCTTGCCTCCTCCAAAGTAACTTCACTGGAGATAAAGGATATAGGATAGCATAGTAAGAAGCAATTACTACATGGTCAAAAGCATGGACTGCAGCGTCAGGTACCCATGTCCAACTGATAGCTCTGCCACTTTTTGACTGAAATCCTAGGCAAGCTACTTAGGTGCTTTGTCTCAGTTTCCTCACCTATGTAATGGGAATAATATTAGTATCTATGTCAAAGGTTTGTTGTGAGGATTAAATGAGTAAACAAATATTTAAAGTACCTATAACAATGTCTGGCACGAAGTGAGTGCTAGATGTGTTTGTAAATATAATGTGCTTCTTGCCATCAGATAAATGTGTCTGAGTTGCAGTATTGCCACTTTGGAATAAATGTCATTGTGTACTTTATAATTGAAGGGGGAATACTTTTGAGCAAGTTTTTTTTTCTTGATAATAAAGCCAGTGTATGGCAGGCTGGAATTTAAATGCAGGTCTTTAAAACTGGAAAGCCAGTGTGTTTCCTATATCAGGCACAGGATGGGACACTTCGGGGAGTTAGGGAAAAAAACCCACTAAAGATAATAACTGTAAGGCTAATATTCATGCAAGCTTCTTAGACTTTGCAGGGATTACCCTTGAGTGATCAGGGATTTTCTTTGTGTAGTGAGACTTAAAAAGCAAATATGATTTCAAATAAAGGTCCAGGACAATGCATAGATAACTATATTCACTAGAGATTTCTCATTTCCTATTTTGTCTTTTGCCATTAACAAAAGCTTCTCTTACTCATTTTAACTCCTTTATCTTTTGTTGGTAAAATAAGAGGTTTTAAATATTTTAAATTGGTCACATATAGGCCATTTTTAATGACTGCATCATTTCTGAATCAGTGTGCTATAAATAAATACAAAAACTGGAACAAATTTCATTAGCAAGTAAACATAATACATACCACACAACACTTCACATAAATTCCCTTCTGTGCTTGTCAAGCAAGGACTCGAGAAATGCTTGTCTCTGCAAGCTGCACCAAGACTCCTAAATTGCTTCATAGAGGAAATATTCAGTAAACACAGATAATTAATAATCATGTTCCTGAGACACTGAAATGGAGCTCCCTTAGAGTCCCAAAGAATTATGGAAGAGTGTTTGTCCTTATATTGTCCTTGAAGCTCTGCCACTGGGTACCATGAATGTGTGAGATAGACTCCCCTCTTTGGGGAAGAGGGACATATAAACCCCAAATTTATCATTGTGAGGGTACACTTGTTAAATATTCTCTAACTACAGTAGATGCCTCATTTTCCTGGAAATAACACGCCATCTTGATGAACTCAGTCTTTGCCACCATTAATCCGTATAGTTCAGGTCAAATTGATTTACCCCTCATACTTCAGGGGTGGAATGTGACCCAAACTTGCAAAGTCGACAATTATTCTCCTTTGGACCACAAGGATTGGTCTGGGGTAGGCATATAATCCAAGACAGGATAATAAGACTCAATTCTGGACCTTTTACTGAAACTTGTAGAAAACGTGCCAGATGTAGGCTTGGGGCTGGAGCAGCCCCCAACGGGGAACAAAGTGCTTGGAGTTAGGTCAACACAAAGAATGCCTAAAAATGGAGGAATCAGCTGTGAAGATAAACTTGAGCACCACCTCAGTCCAGGCAGGTCTCAAGACCTTATTTTCAAACTTGCTGTTAACATGAGGCAATAGTATATTCATCTTCTAAAAAAATTGATATTAAGTCTTACACCAGCTTGGTTTCTATAATTTGGAATGAGAATCCTCATCAGTAAGACTACGATGTAAAAAGTAACATCACAGTTATAGGAACAGAAGTTCTCGGGGCATCTTTGATGGACAGGAGGGACATTTGAATTGAGCTTGGAAGTATGGGTAAAATTTCACAAGGAACGTATGGTAAGTAAAGTCATTTTGGAGAAAAAGAACGACATATGAAAAGAGGGACATTTCAGGGAAAGAGAAATTTGGGGTGATGGGGGCACCATGTTGTGGTGAGGAGAGATGAGAGATGGGCAGGAGCTGTATTATGTAGGGCATTAAAGAGCACACTAAGGACTGTGGGAATGATGTGGTTCGATGTGCCTGGCTGATGACTGACTATGGTGGCAAAATGGAGAAATGCCCTGGAGTATGGAGACCTGTAGGTGGGAAAGCTGATGTGGAGGTAGTGACAATAGTTCGGAAAAGAAATAAAATATTCACAGATTGGAGTCAGTAAATAGATGGCATAATTGCTGTCTTTTCCCAGTCTTGCATCTAGAGCAGACATTGGTAATTGACCAGCCCCTTCCTCTTTAGTCTTCTCATGGTATTGTTCCACACGGCCGTTTCTGATGACTTGCTGACTGCTTCTCTAGTAGAAGCCTATGTACTATTCCAGACCATCTGGTATGTAGTCAATACACATGCTATAATGAAATTTGAATTCTCTTGGGTTGACTTTGGCTTACATTTTTTTGGGTTGTATCGTGGAGTGAGAACTCTAATTTTTTGACTTGTAGAAGCGAATGGAGGAATGCTTGCTGAGTGGGAAAAATATTAGGAGTGAAATCTCAGTTTTTAAGAAAGGCTGCAACTTTTGTTCTCTCAATGCAGCTGTGGCTCAGCAACCAAAACAGTTGATGGACTCCATGGGGGCCACTGTGTTAGCTCAAGCTACTTTTAACAGGATGTGAAGCACATGTGCTTCTTTGAGGTCACAGCTTCAAATCTGACCTGTGCCATAAGAACCACCATCTGACAGCTACTTGGCAGCTGCTGTGGAATGAGTTATGGGTCTCCAGACCATTTCTAGTAGCATGAGTCCACTTCAGCAAAGCCGCTCTGTAGTTACTGCTGAAGAGGGAGTGCTAAACTGAAAAACAAAGAAGTGCTAACAGAGCTAATCCATCTGCCCATCAAAGAGGTTTTCCCACAGCTACCTGTGAGGCCCTTTGGGTTAAAGGCTACAGTGAGCACTTCCATTGGAGAAAAGGCACTGCCAGGCAGTGGGGTGTGCATTCTTCTGCTAGCTGGAAGACACACGTTCACAAAGTAAGAACCTGAATGGCTTTGGACTTAACCTGGGGACATGCCAATTCTCTTATCAAATGAGCTTTTTCACCCAGATCCATCAGCTAAAGGATTTTAGAGTTACATCAAATTTGCATTTTAATGAAAGAAAAGAAATTCCTCATTTGGACAGAACCAAAGTCCATGTAGGAAGGATTCTGGGTCTTCGATGTGGAGGTCTGAAACTTACTGAGAGTTTCCTTCATTTTGCTGCCTTAGTAGTCTTGTTTTGCTTGCTCATATGGGAAGGAGAAGACAATTATTTTAGAGAGTCCAGTATTTTATGATAAAGAATAGCAGGTCTGAAGCAGAGGAATGACTGGGAATTTCAAAAGCCTGTCAGTACCTGTGTTTTTAGAAATTCAAAGCAAACCCACACACAATACTGTATAGAAGAATTACCATTTATTAAGCAATGGCAGTATGCCAGGATTCTCTTTAAATGATCTCAATTACATTCCTCAGGCATGCGAGATACATACCATTATTTCCTTAATTTTGCAAATAAAGTAACTGAGAGTTCAAAGAAATAACGTACCCAGGCTACACTTGTAGAAGGCATGAAGCCTGGATTTAAGCACACACCTGATTTCTAAGCCTGTGTTGTTTTCACTCCACTATGATACTCTATGGTATAGAAAATGGCTTGAGTGGGAACAAATGTTCCCAGCCAGAACAAAATGGAATGACTTAAAAGTCCCTAAAAATAATGGGTACTGAGTACTCTGCTCAGCACATTTCAGTCATTTCCTTAATTTATCCTGAGAATAATACTATGCTTGGGTTCTATTACTTACCCATTTTACAGATGAGGAAATTTAGAGATCCCACTTACTTGCCTAAGGCCTCCCAGCCAATAAATGATGGATCTGGGGTTAGGTTCCATGTCTGCCTTGCTTCAAAGCAAATTCTCTGAACCACTAAAGCAGATGTGGTACATAAACTATTAACAGAAATATATGAGGTTATTTTAGGGGACATATAAACAAATACCTTTGAATTTATTTTTTAGAGGGGGGAGGGGCAAAGGGAGGAACGGAAAGAGACAGAGAATGTCAAGCAGGCTCCATGCACGGAGCCCAACTCAGGGCTGGATCTCATGACCTTGAGATCATGACCTTGGCCGAAATCAAGAGTGGGATGCTTTACTGACTGAGCCACCCGGGTGCCCCTAAACACATAGCATTTAAAAGTAGTTATTTCCTATTTAAATTAGTGTAGGTAAGTGAGACTTTTTTCTAGTGGTGGTGATTATTTCTATTTTAAAATGAATTTATTTAAATGAAAAGTGAGTTGATTTAAATAAAATATTAGGTGACTAATAATGTGACACACAGGCATGACCAAAATGGTCAAGGTGGTTCATGAAAGACTGAAGTTTGGGGGTAGTGTCACTGCGGTGTGCTATGTTGCTTTTAAGTAGTGACTTGGCCTCCTTAAGCTGAGGAATGGGCAGGGACATTGAGGTACTGTGCATGGCACTGCAGGTGCTATCCTAGAGTAGGGAGTGCCTTCAGGCAGGCAGTCAGGAAGAGCCCAGCTTCCTGGGAGGTTTTGAAAGAAAATGCATATCTTAGCTCCTTGCCTTGGTCTCTTAAAAGTTACATCCTGTGGGCAGGTGAGCCTGTTGAGTTTGTTTCACTTTTTGCATTCTACCCAAATGTCCAAAGGCCGTGTATGTCCCTGTTCCTCCATGAAGCTTCCCTCTGAATCCCTACCGCCTTACTGTCAGTACTATAAAACCTGGCTTTTCATGGTATTGTCTGGTAATGGGCTGTTGTTTCTGTCATTTGTGACCAAGGATGGCAAATACATTTCAGATCATGTCCTGACTCTGAAAGATGGCTACTGGCTATTGGAATGCTGCATTGGGGAAGATTCTGAAGTTGCATGTGAGATCAGTAGGAAAGGACACTGTGATCTATTAGTAATGTCTGTCATGGGGCAGGTTAGGAGGGAAGAGGCATGCATGCTACACATTGGTCATCCCTGATTCTTGATTTTCCAACTAGATGGTGGCTTCTCCATATATTGCACTTCTCTCAACATGTAGCATGTTTACAGATTCCCTGATTCTGTCTATTTCCCCTGAAGACTGAATTTGGAATTCCAGGAGAATTAGAATTCCAGGTAGAATTTGGAATTCCAGGAGAATTGGAAGCTTATGTTAAATTCCACTGTAGGTTGCATATAGGTATAGAAACTGCACTTATGGTTTGAAGGCAAGGTAACTGCTTAGCAAAGAACAACTGATCTTTTTCCCTACACTATATTCCAGCAAATACTGAATATGGGACTTAAGGTTGGGGTTGGGGGAACCAGGAAAGGAATGGATCAGAAAAGCAATGACTTATGGCCAAAATGAGCTTGCATAGAACACCTGGAAGACACTTTTCCCCCACATGTGAATCTAGTCCTAGTCAATCCTTTTTTTGCTTTGATCTGACATCTCCTTGGTTTTCTCTATGATTCCACTAATTTCCGAAGAGCAGATGGCCAGCAGGTAGGAATGATTGGTTCATTGGTTGTCTTTGCTTGAAATTTCATCAGCACCACAGTAGGGTAAAACACAGCAGCTTCCAGGATTCATTCACAGTGGGATATTGATCTAGACAAGTGCCTGCATTACACCCCGAGTTATCAAATCATAACTGGGAAAAAATGATCTGCAAACAGAATCCTGTATATGCATCTAGTTTAGGCACTACTTGACAAAACTGAAGGTTCTGCTCATCTCTCCTTTGACTATGCTCTTCACTATTCTATAATGTTTGTTACCCCCAGGGCAGGGCCTTCTTTCTTTGGGAGAATACAATCTGTTCCTCCAATTAATTCTTCCTTTTTAAACTCATCCAGCATCCTGGGTCACATTCTTTCAGTCTTTGCTTTTAACTTGTTGACTATATACTGTTTAAAAAGTTATTCTCACATATATAGCTCATGCATTTTTTCTTCCAAAGAGTACTTCCCAGTATAATGAATGCTTTGTCTTTTGTTGACCTGTTTGTTTTTTTAGGTCATGGAATTTCAGGCAATGTAACAGACCCGTGGAGAAAGTACTTAAGGTTACAGGGATTTCACTGAATCATGTGAAGCCATTCATTGTTCTGTCTGATTACCTGTAGGCAGTGGATCTCAACCAGCATCCCCAGCATCAGTGGGTTGTCAAATGATGATTGATAATAATGCATGAGCTCATTTTCTCATAGAGTTAATACTGTGTCTGTCAGAAAGTTGAGTTAAGTGGGTCATATAGTGCTGCACAAAGTTGGGCATGGCTTGGTGCAGAGAAAAGACAAAGAGTATACTGTGAAGCTGGTAGACTGTGTGTTGACTGAAACATGAAGCAAAAGAGTTTTCCTATGCATATGTGAAAAAGGCAGAGTTAAGGAAGTACATGTTTTCATGTAAACATCTGTTGAAAGTCACTGTTGGAGAGCATTTTGTACCGATATTTCCAGAGACTAGCTTAATATCTGGCATACAGAAGGCACTCAGGAACTGCTTTCTAATGTAAGGAATAAGATCAAGGTGAGCTCCTGCTATTTGCCCACAGATGAAATATAAGGCAGATTTGATGATAAGTGATCCTGCATATTCTCCAAAAAAAATACTATTTATGGAAAGCTTTTTGCTTCAATTGTACATACACATTTCAAGGGCTATAGATGAAATAGTTACACATCTACAAATAATATTTAAGTTTATTTCATTACATGTGCATATTTCAGAAGATAATATATTATTTTATAAGTATTTTTTCCACTTGTATATATTTCAAGACAATTTTATTCAAACTCCTGAGATATATTTTTGATATTAGCATCTTTGACGTTGTTCCCTCTTCTCCTTCTCATATCCCTTCTGATGATTCATGTTGTTCAAAAGAAACTTAGGCTATTGCCCAAAGATATTTCTTAGTTGAGAGCATAACACTAAATTATGCAGAGCCCCATTGGCACCAGTTGCCCTGATGCTGGTTCTGGAATCTATTAATTCTTTCTTTTTTTACGTTTACATTTATTTATTTTTTTTCCTTTAAAACTTTTTTATTGTTATGTTAATCACCATACATAACATCATTAGTTTTTGATGTAGTGTTCCATGATTCATTGTTTGTGCATAACACCCAGTGCTCCATGCAGAACGTGCACTCTTTAACACCCATCACCAGGCTAACCCATTCCCCCACCCCCCTCCCCTCTAGAAACCTCAGTTTGTTTTTCAGAGTCCATCGTCTCTCATGGTTCTTCTCCCCGTCCGATTTACTCCCCTTCATTCTTCCCCTCCTGCTATCTTCTTCTTTTTTTTTTTCTTAACATATATTGCCTTATTTGTTTCAGAAGTACAGATCCGTGATTCATCAGTGTTACACAATTCACAGCACTCACCATAGCACACCCTCCCCAATGTCCATCACCCAGCCACCCCATCCCTCCCACCCCCCCACCACACCAGCAACCCTCAGTTTCTTTCCTGAGATTAAGAATTCCTCATATCAGTGAGGTTGGAATCTGTTAATTCTTTATTTCAAGAGTCCTTTTGGTGTTTAGCAAGCAATGCTATTAGTATTAGAGCCATCGAGTGAGTACATTTTTTTTCTCACACTTCCCCCTCAGTGATGGAATGTCACAAGAAGCTTTCTTTTTGGATTCACTTTTGGGATCTATTCTGTGTAGAAGAGTGAGGAGACGGGCCTGGGAGCTGGTGCGGGAGGATCCAAACAAGGAAGAAAGGCATGGCATGTGGTCCAGTCCTGGGCTGGATTGTGAAGACTGGAGCATGGAGCTAGAAGGGGTTGTGAAGATGATAGAATTCTACACTTCATAATTAAAAAACTGAAACACACTAGTGTAGGGGAGGCTTGTGTCCTAGGATGCTTCTCTTCCTTTGACTCTAAAGCCCATACTCTTAACCACTGCACCATCTGTCCTCCAGAGAAATACATGTGATTCCTGGTGTTGCTCATTATTAACTATGAACACTTAGATGAGAGTCTTAGCTTCTATAAACCTGAGCTTCATTATCTTCAAAATGAAATAATGATCCCCATGGTGATTTTGTGAGCAGAGATGAAATAATCTATGTAAAACCTTCATCACTATCTATGACACAGTAACTCAGTATCCAGTAGCTACTATTATTAGTGCTAGAGTTACTGCTTCATATTTTATAGGTGTTTTTCTAGGCATTAAATGCCTTCCAGCTATGCTTCTCCAGGCCCTTCCTGCCTAGACCCACTTTGATACTCAATATTTACTGAAAAATAGAAATGACTAAGAATTCAGTTAGTGTTAAATGAAGCTGTGTTAGGTCATTCACGATGGCTTCCCTTCCTTTGCCTTTGGAACTCTTACTCACTTTTGCAATTGTGATCAAATAACACTTGTTCCAGGAAGCTGCACTGTCTCTGCCTAACTGAGACCATGAGGGTCTGGATGCTGGAGATACTGAGTAAAGGTGAGATGGGGTGTGTGTGTGTGTGTAGGTGTGTGTAAATTCAAACAGCGAATAGCAGAAAGTATTACCCAAATACTGTGATTTAGTCACGTGACAGTTGGACTTGAAACAAAAGAAAACGGGGTATTTTCTCTTCTGCACTGTAAGTCTTTTTATTTATCCTCCTTATTTGAGGAAATGACCCAGCTCCTGACACTAGCACTAAATTAGATACTGGTAAAAGCTGGTCATTAGAGTTCCAATTAACAAATGTCTCCTTGCTGCTCACTCAGTACATGTAATTGATAGAGGTGCTTGCAAAATCCGGGAGACGTCAGCTTGGCATTCTCCAAAAATATGGCAACTATTATTTTCTCTTCCTAGCTGAAAAGCATAATTTAAAAACATTTTTCTTTTTATTTGAATTGCTCTATCTAGAAAAATTGATAATGGATTTACATGGGGGCTGGAGACCCAGAAGTCACATTCTGAAGTCTGAGTCTTTCCGTCCAAAGCTTAAGGGGAAGCACAAGTGGCTGAATAAGCAGTTTAAAGAATGGGACAAGAAAGGCTTCCCCTTCCTGCCATGGAGCTTCCTCCCCCCACTCTCTGAGCAGGGATGGTCTTTCTCCTCCTTGTGTCCTACCAGCCTGCAGTTATGAATGCTCAAAATTTCCAGCAATTAGGCCCATGTTTGCATCTGAATATCAGCTTAACTAACAATTGTTGAGCACTTACCATAGGCAAAGCACTGTGGTAGTTTCTGTGAGCCTTGCTTTAAAACAAAATTGTATTCTAGTATGGTGAGAAAAACAGACACAAAAGGTATGAAAGGTTGAAATGGGAATGAGGAGGTTTCTTTTTTCTTCTTTTTTCTTTTTTTTTTTTGCTCATTCTATTTTTATTGGATAAATCTGACACGTAGCATTGTATAAATGTAAGGTATATGTTGTAATACTTGGATACATTTATATATTGCAGTATGACTGCTATTGTAATGATGTTTATCATAATACCTACTTAGAGTGGGATGTTACTGTCTGTATTCCAAAAGCCACCTGAGGTTTCTAACTTTGAACTAAGGTTAAAAAGAACCAGCTGCAGAGTTCCAGATGGAAATGAGGTATTGGTACTGACCTTAATTCTCCCTGGGCTGTTGGTGAGCACTCCATGTCATTCAGGTAATAACAATATGTTACTGCCAGTTGGAAAGTGCAATGTGATCTCAGTCTGTGCCGTGAGCCTTCCTCTGTGGTGTGGTCCCTTCCCTAACTCCAGCCTATCTCCTACCTGACTCCACTTTTCTTCCTCCTCTCCAGGCACCCTTCAACATACAGAACTCTTTCTGCCTCAAGGCCTGATGTATCTGCCTCAAACTTCCCATCTTGACAATCTCAGTTTACATAACACGTCTTCATGGAGGCTTTTCTGGAACACACTGCGAAAGTAACCCCTCCCGGTTACTCTTTATTCTTGTACCGGGTCATATTTCCTCCCTACTACTTCATCAGGGGCTGGACCTGTGCAGGGACTGGGTCTGAGTGGGGGTGTGAGGCCGCCTTTTGACCACATTTTCTGTCTGCCCTGGGTTTTGCTTTCACTTTCCTTACAACATTTTTTCTTCACAGTCCTTGAAATTGTCACATCCTTATCGTACAGTAGAAGGAGTGGTTTTAGAGCATGTGCTCAGGCGTGTCTGCTTTCGATGTCTTTCCTTAGCTCATGGTTTTTGCAGAGTTGTTGTCTTGTTCACTCTTGATTGTCACCTTAGTGCCTAGCATATCAACTGGCACATAGTAGTTAATAAATGTTAACTGAATTGTCTGTCACATACTGGCTGTGTGACTTTGGCATGTTATAGGACTTGTTTAAGCATCAGTTTATCAACTTGCGGTGTACGAGAGGGGAAATAATCGCACCCCTATTACTGGATATTCTGAGGAGGCAGCCAGAAAAACAATGTAGAGTATTTAACATATCATAGATGATAGAATGGAAATTTCATGAACAAAAAGGGACCTCTGCCTCTTTTTTGGATAAGTTACCTTCAGTGTTCCGACTCTGAGAGTTAACATTCAAGGTCAAGAGTCTGTGCTTGATGTATCTGGTAATACTTAAGAAATCATTTTACTTTTAGCTAATGTATCTTTGATGAGGTCAGAGGGTAGAGTCATTGAGTAATTACCAGGTCTGAGTTTATCCTTTTATTTAATTCAATTAATTAAGCAATCTCTAGACCCAGTGTGATGCTTGAACTCATGACTTCAAGATCAAGAGTTGCATGCTCTACTGACTGAGTCAGCCAGGCACCTCAGTCATTTTACTTTAATTTGAAAACTTTACTTTCCAACACTGATTTTTCCTATTTTGACAAAATTTACATCGGGTCTGTTTTAAGGGAAAGAATAACATTTTTATGCACAAGGATCCCAAAGCTAACACTGAATCCTTGCCCACATGCTAGGGATTCTCTTGAGTCAGCTATTGTTGCCATTAGAACTCTTTAATTTGGGTAGATCCAGCAGTAAACTTCTGAATAGCAAGAGAAAAAATAATCTCTTATTTCTACAAACAATGTTTGAACTAGTATTTATTGAATACCTACTATGGTACTACTGTACTGGGTACTTAAGTCTGTGTGTTCTAATGAATCCTCAAGCTTGAGAGGCAGTTTGAGTAGTGCTATTACCCTGTATTATACATGAGGAGACTAAGAACAGGGAGTTTGTGTTATTTTCCTGGGGTAGCACAGCATATAAGTTAAAATCAAGGCATGATAGATTAGAGCTCTATACTTTTTCCTGTGAAGACCCTCTGTCAATGTAAATAAAAGTAAGTTTCTTTCTGTTGCCTGTTGTTACATCATATAACAATGGCTGAATAAACTTTAAACAAGTTGACAGCATATGTTTCGGTCAGTCATGATACATATACAGGCTTTTGACATGCTCAAAACTGACCTTGGAGGCATTCTGCTTCTGACTTTAGATCATAATATTTGTGACTAAAACTCTGGATAAAGGCAACTAAAAGGTCTGGATATTAAATTTAAAAATTCTAGTTGAAGGGATAAGAAAGCCACCAGGGAAGTGAAGACTTGAAGGACAAAGATCTGAGAGAGGAGAGAATTTCACAGTATTCCCTGCTTCCTCTCTCCTCTGCGTGATTGTTGATTTGAAAAATAGTGACTAAGAGCCTGAAGAACTGAAAGTAGCATTCATAATACTAATCAGGGTAAGGGGTAAAAATTGAATTTCAGGGTTTGTGAAGGAAGAGAGTCCCTGGTAAAATCCTAAGGTTTTAGTAAGGATCCACTGAGTAAAAGTGGATTGGAAATAGATTAGCTTTCACAGTAACTCATGTCCAACTGAATTATTCCACTCTGCAATGGGATCAATATTATTAGAGACATTGTAGGAAGATAATATCATTCAGAGTATCAGATATTCTCTATACTATTTATGTGTAATATGTAATACTGAACAAAAATTTCAGGCTAAAAATTGCAAAGGGAGATTGAACAAAACTGTGATAAACAAGGGCTAAAAACAGATAGTGAAAACCAATCCACAAGAGATCCAGATATTTTAGTTAAAAGAATTAAAATTAATACATTCAAGGAATTAAGAAATAACAAGGGGAATTTTGACAGGAAATTGAAAACAATAAAAAATCTAACAGAATACTTGGTACGAAGAACCAGAATAAATGAAATGAAGAATTATGTGGATAGCTTAAATATCAGCTTGGACACAGCTGATGAAAGAATTGGTGAACAGGAGGTTAGGAGAGGGGCAATACCCAGACTTAGGTATGGAGAAAGAGAAGGATGGAAAATAGAGAAGTTGATATAGGAGACAAATGAAACATGGTGAAAGATCTAATATATATATTTCTAAAGATCTAATATATGTGATATACATATGTATGCTTGTATGTATGTAGTGAGTTGTCCAGAAAAGGAGTAGAGGATATTGCAGACATAGTACTAGAAGATACAGTGATCAAGTGTTGTTCTAAACTGTCAAAAAATTTCAAGTCACTTAAGAAATTGATGGAAGGCCACAAAACCTAGGCAGGAAAATACAAAGAAGATGGGAATTAGACCCATATTAAAAAAAAACTAAGTTAAACCAAGGCCAAGGGCAAAATATTAAAGACAGAAAAATTATCTTCAAAGAATCAACAATAACATTAACAACTGTGTTTTTAATATAAACAATGGAAACTCAACCCTAGTCACCTTCCCTTATCAAAAATAACCATTATCTTGAAGATGAAGTTTTATTATTTTCATGATTGAAAACTTTTGTCATATATGCATAGGTCTGCTAACAAAATACAGCATTGTTTGAATACTTGCAAATATTCCTTAGTGTTTAATTCTATAAATAATATTTACATCCACTTTTTAAAAAAATCTAACATACTTTGGGATGCGTTCATGTTGATACATACAGTGTTGTTTCATTCTTGGACATGTTTTCTTTGCACATGTGCAAGAGTTTCAGGATATACCTGTAAGTGGACTTGCTGAACTACAAGGTATTCATGTATTCTTTACCATAATAGTTTAAAAAAAAATAGATACACACAATTTACTAGTTATACCCAATTATTTACCAAAATGGGTAGTGAAACAATTTCTACTTTGCTCAGTAGTGTATGAAAGTGTCCATTTCTCTACATTATAATCAACACTTGGTATTGTTGAGTTTATATTTTTTGGTCATTAATATATGGGAAATGGCATCTCATTAATTTACATTTCTCTCAATCCTTAATGAAGTTTATATTTTAACCTATTTATGGTGGCATTTTTGTTTGAGAAGAACTGTTACATTTTAAATAGTCAAATTTATGTCTTATGACTTGTACTTTATATACATTTTTGAAGCAATTCTGTACTAACCCAATATCAGAAAGACATTATTCTATATATCCTCACATTTTGGAATTTTGCATCTTTTATATTTAGGGCTTTTTTTCTTATTTTTTAAATTTTATTTTATTATGGTATGTTAGTCACCATACAATACATCATTAATTTTTGTTGTGGTGATCCATGATTCTTTGTTTTCATATAACACCCAGTGCTCCATGCAGTACGTGCCCTCCTTAATACCCATCACCAGGCTAACCCATCCCCCACCCCCTCCCCTCTAGAACCCTCAGTTTGTTTCTCAGAGTCCATAGTCTCTTCATCTCTCCCTCCGATTTCCCCCCCTTCATTTTCCCCTTCTTTCTCCTAATGTCCTCCATGCTGTTCCTTATGTTCCACAACTAAGTGAAACTATATGATAACTGACTTTCTCTGCTTGACTTATTTCACTCAGCAGAATCTCCTCCAGTCCCATCCATGTTGATGCAAATGTTGGGTATTTATCTTCTGATGGCTGAGGAATACTCCATTGTATATATGGACCACATCTTCTTTATCCATTCATCTGTTGAAGGGCATCTTGGCTCTTTCCACAGTTTGGCTATTGCGGACATTGCTGCTATGAACATTGGGGTGCATGTGGCCCTTCTTTTCACTACATCTGTGTCTTTGGGGTAAATACCCAGGAGTGCAATTGCTGGGTCATAGGGTAGCTCTATTTTTAAATTTTTTGAGGCACCTCCACACTGTTTTCCAAAGTGGCTGTACCAACTTGCATTCCCACCAACAGTGTAAGAGGGTTCCCCTTTTTCCACAACCTCTCCAACATTTGTTGTTTCTTGCCCTGTCCATTTTTGCCATTCTAACTGGTGTAAGGTGGTATCTCACTGTGGTTTTGATTTGAATTTCCCTGATGGCTAATGATGATGAACACTTTTTCATGTGTCTGTTAGCCATTTGTATGTCTTCTTTGGAGAAGTGTCTGTTCATGTCTTCTGCCCATTTTTTGACTTGATTACTTGTTTTTTTGAGTGTTGAGTTTGAGAAGTTCTTTATAGATCTTCGATACCAGCCCTTTATCTGTAGTGTCATTTGCAAATATCTTCTCCCATTCTGTGGGTTGCCTCTTTGTTTTGTTGACTGTTTCCTTTGATGTGCAGAAGCTTTTTATCTTTATGAAGTCCCCAAAGTTCATTTTTGCTTTTGTTTCACTAGATTTTGGAGATGTATCTTGAAAGAAGTTGCTGTGGCTGATGTCAAAGAGGTTATTGCCTATGTTCTTTAGGATTTTGATGGATTCCTGTCTCACATTGACTTCTTCCATCCATTTTGAGTTTATCTTTGTGTATGGTGTTAGAGAATGGTCGAGTTTCATTCTTCTGAATGTGGCTGTCCAATTTTATCAGCACCATTTATTGAAGAGACTGTCTTATTTCCATTGCATATTTATTCCTGCTTTGTTGAAGATTATTTGACCATAGAGTTGAGGGTCCATATCTGGGCTCTCTATTCTGTTCCATTGGTCTATATGTCTGTTTTTGTGCCAGTACCCTGCCGTCTTGGTGATCAATGCTTTGTAATATAGCTTGAAATCAGGCAACATGATGCCCCCAACTTTGTTTTCCTTTTTCAACATTTCCTTGGCAATTTGGGGTCTTTTCTGATTCCATACAAATTTTAGGATTGTTTGTTCCAGCACTCTGAAAAATGTCATTGGAATTTTGATCAGGATGGCTTTGAAGGTATAGATTGCTCTGGGTAGCATAGACATTTTAACAATGTTTATTCTTCTGATCCATGAGCATGGAATGCTTTTCCATCTTTTTGTGTCTTCTTCAATTTCTTTCATGAGTGTTCTGTAGTTCCTAGGTATAGATCCTTTACCTCTTTGGTTAGGTTTATTCTGAGATATCTTATGGTTTTGGTGCTATTGTAAATGGAATCGTTTCTCTAATTTCTCTTTCTACAGTTGCATTGCTAGTGTATAAGAAAGCAACTGACTTCTGTGCATTGATTTTGTATCCTGCCACATTACTGAATTGCTGTATGAGTTCTAGTAATTTGGGGGTGAAGTCTTTTGGGTTTTCCACATAAAGTGTCATATCATCTGTGAAAAGAGAGTTTGACTTCTTCTGTGCCGATTTGGATGCCTTTGATTTCTTTTTGTTGTCTGGTTGCTGTGGCTAGGACTTCTAGTACTATGTTGAATAGCAGTGGTGATAGAGGACAGCCCTGCTGTGTTCCTGACCTTAGGGGAAAGGCTCTCAGCTTTTCCCCATTGAGGATGATATTCGCTGTGGGTTTTTCATAGATGGATTTTATGAACTTGAGGAATGTTCCCACTATCCCTATATTCTGAAGAGTTTTAATCAGGAAAGGATGCTGTATTTTGTCAAATGCTTTTTCTGCATCAATTGAGAAGACTATATGGTTCTTCTCCTTCCTGTTATTAATGAGTTCTATCACATTGATTGATTTGTGAATGTTGAACCACCCTTGCATCCCAGGGATAAATCCCACTTGGTCGTGGTGGATGATCCTTTTAATGTATTGTTGGATCCTATTAGCTAGGATTTTGTTGAGGATTTTGGAATCCATATTCATCACGGATATCAGTCTGAAATTCTCCTTTTTGATGGGGTCTTTGCCTGGTTTGGGGATTAAGGTAATGCTGGCCTCATAGAATGAGTCTGGAAGCTTTCCTTCTGTTTCTCTTTTTTGAAACAGTTTCAGGAGAAGAGGTATTATTTCTTCTTTGAATATTTGGTAGAATGCCCCAGGGAATCCATCAGGCCCTGGACTCTTTTTTTTTTTTTGGGGGGGGAGATTTTTGATCACTGTTTCAATCTCGTTACTGGTTATTGGCCTATTCAGATTGTCAATTTCTTCCTGTTTCAGTCTTGGCAGCTTATAGGTTTCCAGGAAGGCATCCATTTCATCCAGACTGCCCAGTTTATTGGCATATAGTTGTTGATAATAATTTCTAATAATTGTTTCTATTTCTTTGGTGTTAGTCATGATCTCTCCCCTTTCATTCATAATTTAATTAATTTGAGTCTTTTTTCTTTTGGTTGTCAGGCCAGTGGTTTATTGATCTTATTAAATCTTTTTTTGATATATTATGTTAATCACTATACATTACATCATTAGTTTTGTTGTAGTGTTCCATGATTCATTGTTTGTGTATAACACTCAGTGCTCCATTCAGTACGTGCCCTCTTTAGTAACCATCACCAGGCTAACCCATCCTCCC
>NW_027397085.1:22892620-22902125 GCF_003265705.2 Callorhinus ursinus
CCCCTCTGATTCCCCCCCTCATTCTCCCTTTCCTTCTATTTCTTCTTCTTCTTCTTCTTCATCTTTCTTCTTTCTTCCTTCTTCCTTCTTTCTTTCTTTCTTCTTCTTCCTTCTTCCTTCTTCCTTCTTTTTTCTTTCTTCTTTCTTCTTTCTTCTTTCTTCTTTCTTCTTTCTTCTTTCTTCTTTCTTCTTCTTCTTCTTCTTCTTCTTCTTCTTCTTCTTCTTCTTCTTCTTCTTCTTTCTTCTTCTTCTTCTCCTTCTCCCTCTCCTTCTCTTTCTCCTCCTCATCCTCCTCGTCCTCCTTGTCCTCCTCCTCCTTCTATTTTTTTGACAGATAATGTATTATTTGTTTCAGAGGTACAGGTCTGTGATTCAACAGTCTGACACAATTCACAGTGCTAAAAATAGTACATACCCTCTCCAACGTCTATCACCCAGCCACCCCATACCTCCCACCCCCCACCACTCTAGCAATCCCCAGTTTGTTTCCTGAGATTAAGAATTCCTCATAACAGTGAGATCATATGATACATGTCTTTCTCTGATTAACTTATTTCACTCAGCATAATACCCTCCAGTTCCATCCACGTCATTGCAAATGGCATGATTTCATTCCTTTTGATGACTGCGTAATATTCCATTGTATATATGTACCACATCTTCTTTATCCAGTCATCTCTCAATGGACATCTTTGCTCTTTCCACAGTTTGGCTATTGTGGACATTGCTGCTATAAACATTGGGGTGCACGTACCCCTTCGGATCCCTACATTTGTATCTTTGGGGTAAATACCCAGTAGTGGCAATTGCTAGGTCCTAGGGTAGCTCTATTTTCAAATTTTTGAGGAAACATCATACTGTTTTCCAGAGTGGCTGCACCAGCTTGCATTCCCACCAACAGTGTAGGAGGGTTTCCCTTTCTCTGCATCCCCACCAACATCTGTCGTTTCCTGACTTGTTAATTTTAGCCATTCTGATTGGTGTGAGGTGGTATCTCATTGAGGTTTTGATTTGGATTTCCCTGATGCCGAGCGATGTTGAGCACTTTTTCATGGGTCTGTTGTCCATTTGGATGTCTTCTTTGGAAAAATGTCTGTTCATGTCTTCTGCCCATTTCATGATGGGATCATTTGTTCTTTGGGTGTTGAGTTTGATAAGTTCTTTATAGATTTTGGATACTAGCCCTTTATCTGATATGTCATTTGCAAATATCTTCTCCCATCTGTCTGTTGTCTTTTGGTTTTGTCGACTGTTTCCTTTGCTGTGCAAAAGCTTTTTATCTTGATGAAATCCCAATAGTTCATTTTTGCCCTTGCTTTCCTTGCCTTTGGCGATGTTTCTAGGAAGAAGTTGCTGTGGCTGAGGTCAAAGAGATTGCTTCCTGTGTTCTCCTTTAGGATTTTGATGGACTCTTGTCTCACATTTAGGTCTTTGAACCATTTTGAGCTTATTTTTGTGTGTGGTGTAAGGAAATGGTCCAGTTTCATTCTTCTGCATGTGGCTGTCCAATTTTCCCAACACCATTTGTTGAAGACACTGTCTTTTTTCCATTGGACATTGTTCCCTGCTTTGTCAAAGATGAGTTGACCATTGAGTTGAGGGTCCATTTCTGGTCTCTCTATTCTGTTCCATTGATCGATGTGTCTGTTTCTGTGCCAGTACCATACTGTCTTGATGATGACAGCTTGTAATAGAGCTGGAAGTCCGGAATTGTGATGCCACCAGCTTTGCTTTTCTTTTTCCAACATTCCTCTGGCTCTTTGGAGTCTTTTCTGGTTCCATACAAATTTTAGGATTATTTGTTCCATTTCTTTGAAAAAGGTGATGGTATTTTGATGGGAATTGCATTGAATGTATAGATTGCCCTAGGTACCATTGACATCTTCACAATATTTGTTCTTCCAATCCATGAGCATGGAACGTTTTTCCATTTCTTTTTGTCTTCCTCAATTTCTTTCATGAGTATTTTATAGTTTTCAGAGTACAGATTCTTTGCCTCTTTGGTTAGATTTATTCCTAGGTATCTTATGGTTTTGGGTGTAGTTGTAAATGGAATCCACTCATTAATTTGTCTTCTGTCTTGTCGTTGGTGTATAGGAATGCCAGTGATTTCTGTGCATTGATTTTATATCCTCCACTTTACTGAATTCCTGTATGAGTTCTAGCAGTTTTGGGGTGGAGTCTTTTGGGTTTTCCGCATAAAATATCATATCATCTGCAAAGAGTGAGAGTTTGACTTCCTCTTTGCCGATTTGGATGCCTTTCATTTCTTTTTGTTGTCCGATTGCTGTGGCTAGGACTTCTAATACTATGTTGGATAGCAGTAGTGATAGTGGACATCCCTGCCGCGTTCTTGACCTTAGGGGGAAAGCTCTCAGTTTTTTCACATTGAGAATGATATTCACTGGGAGTTTTTTCATAGATGGGTTTTATGATATTGAGGTATGTATCCTCTATCCCTATACGCTGAAGAGTTTTGATCAAGAAAGGATGCTGTACTTTGTCACATGCTGTTTCTGCATCTATTGAGAGAAGCATGTGGTTCTTGTTCTTTCTTTTATTAATATATTTTATTACATTGATTGATTTGCAGATATTGAACCAACCTTGCAGTCCAGGGATAAATCCCACTTGGTCGTGGTGAATAATACTTTTAATGTACTGTTGGACCCTATTGGCTAGTATTTTGGTGAGAATTTTTGCATCCGTATTCATCAAGGATATTGGTCTGTAATTCTTTTTGATGGGGTCTTTGGTTTTGGGATCAAAGTAATGTTGGCCTCATAAAACGAGTTTGGAAGTTTTCCTTCCATTTCTATTTTTTGGAACAGTTTCAGAAGAATAGGTATTAATTCTTTAAATGTTTGGTAGAAGTCCCCTGGGAAGCCCTCTGGCCCTGGGCTTTTGTTTATTAGGAAATTTTTGATGACTGCTTCAATTTCCTTAGTGGTTATAGGTCTGTTTTGGTTTTCTGTTTCTTCCTGGTTCAGTTTTGGTAGTTGATACATCTCTAGGAATGCATCCATTTCTTCCAGATTATCTGATTTGCCGGCATTTAGTTGCTCAAAATATGTTCTTATAATTATATTTCTTTGGTGTTGGTTGTGATCCCTCCTCTTTCATTCATGATTTTATATATTTGGGTCCTTTCTCTTTTCTTTGTGATATTTCTGGGCAGAGGTTTATCAATCTTACTAATTCTTTCAAAGAACCAGCTTCTAGTTTCGTTGATCTGATCTACTGTGTTTCTGGTTTCTAATTCATTGATCTCAGCTCTAATCTTGATTATTTCTATTCTGATGCATGGCTTAGGCATCATTTGTTGCTTTTTCTCTAGTTTTTTAAGGTACAGAGTTAGTTGGTGAATTCGGGAATTTTCTATTTTTTTGAGTGAGGCTTGGATATCTATGTATTTCCCCCTTAGGACCGGCTTTGCAGTATCCCATAGGTTTTGGACTGAGTGTTTTCATTCTCATTGGTTTCTATGAATTGTTTCAGTTCTTTGAATTCCTGGTTGACCCAAACATTCTTGAGCAGAGTGGTCTTTTGCTTCCAAGTATTTGAATTTCTGCCAGATTTTTTCTTGTGATTGAGTTTCAGTTTTATTTATTTATATTTTTCCTTTAAATTTTTTATTGTTATGTAAATCGCCATACATTACATTACTAATTTTTGATGTAGTGTTCCATGATTCATTGTTTGTGCATATCACGCAGTGCTCCACACAGAACGTGCCCTCTTTAATACCCATCACCAGGCTAACCCATCCCCCCACCCCCCTCCCCTCTAGAACCCTCAGTTTGTTTTTCAGAGTCCATTGTCTCTCATGGTTTGTCTCCCCCTCCGATTTACTCCCCTTCATTCTTCCCCTCCTGGTATTTTCTTCTTTTTTTGTAACATATATTGCATTATTTGTTTCAGAGGTACAGATCTGTGATTCAACAATCTTGCACAATTCACAGCACTCACCATAGCACATACCCTCCCCAATGTCTATCACCCAGCCACCCTATCCCTCCCACCCCCACCACACCAGCAACCCTCAGTTTGTTTCCTGAGATTAAGAATTCCTCATATCAGTGAGGTCATATGATACATGTCTTTCTCTGATTGACTTATTTCACTCAGCATAACACCCTCCAGTTCCATCCACGTCGTTGCAAATGGCAAGATCTCATTCCTTTTGATGGCTGCATGATATTCCATTGTGTATATATACCACAACTTCTTTATCCATTCATCTGTCGATGGACATCTTGGCTCTTTCCACAATTTGGCTATTGTGGACATTGCTGCTATAAACATTGGGGTGCACGTACCCCTTCAGGTCCCTACATGTGTATCTTTGGGTTAGATACCCAGTAGTACAATTGCTGGATTGTATGGTAGCTCTATTTTCAACTTTTTATGGAACCTCCATACTGTTTTCCAGAGTGGTTGCACCAGCTTTCATTCCCACCAACAGTGTAGGAGGGTTCCCCTTTCTGTGCATCCCTGCCAACATCTGTCGTTTCCTGACTTGTTCATTTTAGTCATTCTGACTGGTGTGAGGTGGTATCTCATGGAGGTTTTGATTTGGATTTCCCTGATGCCGAGCGATCTTGAGTACTTTTTCATGTGTCTGTTGGCCATTTGGATGTCTTCTTTAGAAAAATGTCTGTTCATGTCTTCTGCCCATTTCTTGATTGGATTATTTGTTCTTTGGGTGTTGAGTTTGATAAGTTCTTTATAGATTTTGGATACTAGCCCTTTATCTGATATGTCATTTGCAAATATCTTCTCCCATTCTGTCGGTTGCCTTTTGGTTTTGTCGACTGTTTCTTTTGCACTGCAATAGCTTTTTAACTTGATGAAATCCCAATAGTTCATTTTTGCCCTTGCTTCCCTGCCTTTGGTGATGTTTCTAGGAAGAAGTTGCTGTGGCTGAGGTCGAAGAGGTTGTTGCCTGTGTTCTCCTTTAGGATTTTGATGGACACCTATCTCACATTTAGGTCTTTCAACCATTTGGAGTCTATTTTTGTGTGTGGTGTAAGGAAATGGTCCAATTTCATTCTTCTGCATGTGGCTGTCCAATTTTCCCAACACCATTTGTTGAAGAGACTGTCTTTTTTCCATTGGTCATTCTTTCCTGCTTTGTCAACGATTAGTTGACCATAGAGTTGAGGGTCCATTTTTGGGCTCTCTATTCTGTTCCATTAATCTATGTGTCTGGTTTTGTGCCAGTACCATACTGTCTTGATGATGACAGCTTTGTAATAGAGCTGGAAGTCCGGAATTGTGATGCCGCCAGCTTTGCTTTTCTTTTTCAACATTCCTCTTGGCTATTCGGGGTCTTTTCTGGTTCCATACAAATTTTGGGATTATTTGTCCCATTTCTTTGAAAAAAGTGGATGGTACTTTGATAGGGATTGCTTTGAATGTGTAGATTGCTCTAGGTAGCAGTGACATCTTCACAATGTTTGTTCTTCCAATCCATGAATATGGAAAGTTTTTCCATTTCTTTGTGTCTTTCTCAATTTCTTTCATGAGTATTTTATAGTTTTCAGAGTACAGATCCTTTGCCTCTTTGGTTAGATTTATTGCTAGGTATCTTATGGTTTTCGGTGCAATTGTAAATGGTATCGACTCCTTAATTTCTCTTTCTTCTGTCTTGTTGCTGGTGCATAGGAATGCCAGTGATTTCTGTGCATTGATTTTATATCCTGCCACTTTACTGAATTCTTGTATGAGTTCTAGCAGTTTTGGGGTGGAGTCTTTTGGGTTTTCCACATAAAGTATCATATCAACTGCAAAGAGTGAGAGTTTGACTTCCTCCTTGACGATTTGGATGTCTTTCATTTTTTTTTGTTGTCCGATTGCTGTGGCTAGGACTTGTAATACTATGTCGAATAGCAGTGGTGAGAGTGGACATCCCTGCAGCATTCCTGACCTTAGGGGGAAAGCTCTCAGCCTTTCCCAATTGAGAATGATATTCCCTGTAGGTTTTAATAGATGGCTTTTATGATATTGAAGTATGTAGCCTCTATCCCTATACTCTGAAGAGTTTTGATCAGAAAGGATGCTGTACTTTTTCAAAGGCTTTTTTCTGCGTCTATTGAGAGGATCATATGATTCTTGCTCTTTCTTTTGTTAATATCTTGTATCACATTGTTTGATTCGCAGATGTTGAACCAACCTCACAGCCCAGGGATAAATCCCACTTAGTCATGGTGAATAATCATTTTAATGTACTGTTGGATTGTATTGGCTAGCATTTTGGTGAGAATTCTTGCATCCATGTTCATCAAGGATATTCGTCTGTAATTCTCCTTTTTGATGGGGTCTTTGTCTGGTTTTGGGATCAAGATAATGGTGGCCTCATAAAATGAGTTTGGAAGTTTTCCTTCCATTTGTGTTTTTTGGAACAGTTTCAGGAGAATAGGTATTAATTCTTCTTTAAATGTTTGGTAGAATTCCCCTGGGAAGGCATCTGGCGCTGGGCTTTTGTTTGTTGGGATATTTTTGATGACTGCTTCAATTTCCTTAGTGGTTATAGGTCTGTTTAGGTTTTCTATTTCTTCCTGGTTCAATTTTGGTAGTTGATACATCTCTAGGAATGCACCCATTTCTTCCAGGTTATCTAATTTGCTGCCATAGAGTTGCTTATGATATGTTCTTATAATTGTTTGTGTTTCTTTGGTGTTTGTTTTGATCTCTCCTCTTTCATTCATGATTTTGTTGATTTGGGTCCTTTCTCTTTTCTTTTTGATCAGTCTGGCCAGGGGTTTATCAATCTTGTTAATTCTTTCAAAGAACCAGCTCCTAGTTTCATTGATCTGTTCTACTGTTCTTTTGGTTTCTAGTTCATTGATTTCTGCTCTGATCTTTATGATTTCTCTTCTCCTGCTGGGTTTAGGCTTTATTTGCTGTTTTTTTCTCTAGTTCCTTTAGGTGTAGGGTTAGGTTGTGTATTTGAGACCTTTCTTATTTCTTGAGAAAGGCTTGTATTGCTATATACTTTCCTCTTGGACTGCCTTTCCTGCATCCCAAAGATTTTGATCAGTTGTGTTTTCATTTTCATTGGTTTCCATGAATTTCTTTAATTCTTCTTTAATTTTCTGTTTGATCCATTCATTCTTTAGTAGGATGCTCTTTAGCCTCCATGTATTTGAATTCTTTCCCACTTTCCTCTTGTGATTGTGTTCGTTTCAAAGCATTGTGGTCTGAAAATATGCAGGGAATGATCCTAATCTTTTGGTACCGGTGGAGACCTGATTTGTGACCTAAGATGTGATCAATTCTGGAGAATGTTCCTTGGGCACTAGAGAAGAATTTATATTCTGTTGCTTTGGGATGGAATGTTCTGAATATGTCTGTGAAGTGCGTTTGGTCCCGTGTTTCATTTAAAGTCTTTATTTCCTTGTTGATCTTTTGCTTAGATGATCTGTCCATTACAGTCAGGGGGGTGTTAAATTCCCCCAATATTATTGTATTGTTGTCAATGTGTTTCTTTGCTTTTGTTATTAATTGCCTCATATAATTGGCTGCTCCCATGTTAGGGGCATAGATATTATAATTGTTAGATCTTCTTGTTGGATAGACCCTTTAAGTAGGATATAGCATCCTTCCTCATCTCTTATTACAGTCTTTGTTTTAAAATCTGTTTTGTCTGATTATGCAGCCATCAAAAGGAATGAGATCTTGCCATTTGCAACGACGTGGGTGGAACTGGAGGGTGTTATGCTGAGTGAAATAAGTCAATCAGAGAAAGACATGTATCATATGACCTCACTGATATGAAGAATTCTTAATATCAGGAAACAACCTGAGGGTTGCTGGAGTGGTGAGGGGGTGGGAGGGATGGGGTGGCTGGGTGATAGACATTGGGGAGGGTATGTGCTATGGCGAGTGTTGTGAATTGTGCAAGATTGTTGAATCACAGATCTGTACCTCTGAAACAAATAATGCAATATATGTTAAGAAAAAAAAAAGAAGAAAATAGCAGGAGGTGAAGAATGAAGGGGGGGAAATCGGAGGGGGTGAAGAACCATGAGAGATGACGGACTCTGAAAAACAAACAGGGTTTTAGAGGTTAGGGGCGTGGGGGGATGGGTTATCCTGGTGATGAGTATTAAAGAGGGCACGTTCTGCCTGGAGTACTGGGTGTTATGCACAAACAATGAATCATGGAACAGTACATCCAAAACTAATGATGTAATTTATGGTGATTAATATAAGAATAAAAAAATTTAAAAAAATCTAATTTGATATAAGGATTTCCACCCCAGCTTTCTTTTGGTGTCTATTAGCATGGTAAATGGTTTTCCACCCCCTCACTTTCAATCTGGGGGTGTCTTTGGGTCTAAAATGAGTCTCTTGCAGACAGCATATCGATGGGTCCTGTTTTTTCATCCAATCTGATAGCCTGTGTCTTTTGATTGGGGCATTTAGCCCATTTACATTCAGTGTAACTATTGAAAGATATGAATTTAGTGCCATTTTATTGCCTGTAAGGTGACTGTGACTGTATATTGTCTGTGTTCCTTTCTGCGCTATGCTGCTTTTAGGCTCTCTCTTTGCTTAGAGGACCCCTTTCAATATTTCTTGAATGGCTGGTTTCGTGTTCCAAATTCCTTTAGTTTTGTTTGTCCTGGAAGCTTTTAATCTCTCCTTCAATTTTCAATGAGAGTCTAGCTGGATATAGTATTTTTGGCTGCATATTTTTCTCGTTTCGTGCTCTGAAGATATCATGCCAGTCCTTTCTGGCCTGCCAGGTCTCTGTGGATAGGTCTGTTGCCAGTCTAATGTTTCTACCATTATAGGTTCCATATCTCTTTTCCCAAGCTGCTTTCAAGATTTTCTCTTTGTCTCTGAGACTTGTAAGTTTTACTATTAGATGTCGGGGTGTTGACCTATTTTTATTGATTTTGAGAGGGGTTCTCTGTGCCTCCTGGATTTTGATGCCTGTTTCCTTCACCACATTAGAAAGTTCTCTGCTATAATTTGCTGCAATATACCTTCTGCCCCTCTCTCTCTTTCTTCTTCTTCTGGGATCCCAATTATTCTAATGTTGTTTCATCTTATGATATCACTTATCTCTCGAATTATGCCCTCATGATCCAGTAGTTGTTTATCTCTCTTTTTCTCAGCTTCTTTATTTTCCATCATTCGGTCTTCTATATCGCTGATTCTCTCTTCTGCCTCATTTATCCTAGCAGTTAGTGCCCCCATTTTTGATTGCACCTCATTAATAGCCTTTTTGATTTCGACTTGGTTAGATTTTAGTTCTTTTATTTATCCAGGAATGTTTTCTCTAATTCCTTCCATGCTTTTTTCAATCCCAGGTAATATCTTTAAAATCTTGATTCTGGGGGGCGGAGCAAGATGGCGGAGGAGTAGGAGACCTAGATTTCGTCTGGTCTCAGGAATTCAGCTGAATAGGGATCAAACCATTCTGAACACCTACGAACTCAACAGGAGACCGAAGAAGAGAGTAGCAACAACTCTCTGAACAGAAAAGTGACCA
>NW_027397085.1:22912125-22972668 GCF_003265705.2 Callorhinus ursinus
AAAAAAAAAAAAACAACAAAGTAAAATCTTGATTCTGAACCCTAGACCCGACATAGTACTAATGTCCCTATTGAGTAGGTCCCTGGCAGATGGTACTACCTCTTGTTCTTTTTTTTGAGCTGATTTTTTTTGTCTTGTCATTTTGTCCAGAGGAGAGTAGATGAATGAGAGAACAAAATGCTAACAGGTTAACAACGTCTCCAGAAAATATATTCTAAACAAATCAGAAAAAACCTGAAACCAGGGGATAAGAAAGGGAAAGAAAGAAAAAAGAAAAAAAGAAAAAGAGAAAGATAAAAACAAACAAAAACAGAAGAAAACAAAAAAAACCAGAATATGATCAAATATGATCAAGCTAGTGCATAGATCAGTGCCACACACTAAATTTGGGTGTGCTTTGGTCTGTTAGAAGAATGTGCCTCCTAAAATTTTAAAGAAAGAAAAACTTATATATGTACAAAATAAGGGTTGATACAATGAAGGGATAGAATATGATTGTAAAGATAAAAATTATAAAAAATTTTAAAAGAGGACTTGATAAGGTTCTTGAAAAAAGAAAGAACAGGATTAAAAACGAAGGAAAGAAATAGAAAGAAAAAAGGGGAGAGAATGTGATCAGGCAGGAGACTAGAACAAAGCCCCATACACTAGAGATTTAGGGTATATTGATATGTTAGAAGAAATTGTATCTGAACATTTTAAAGAGCGAACAACTTATATATATATGCCAAAAATAAGGGTAACTACTATGAAGGGATAGAATATGACTCTAAAAATGAAAAATAAAAAAAATTTTTTTAAAAAGGGATTGATAAGATGTTGGTTGAAAAAGGGAAAAAGAAAAATAAAAAAAAAACAGTTAAAAAATTAACTTTGAAAGACTAATGAATCATGGTAAAAAAGCCATGAATTCTATGTGCAGTATTCCCCTAGTCCTGGAGTTCTCCCGTTCTCCTTGATCGGTTAACTTGGTCTTGGCTGGCTGTTCATGCTGATCTTCTGGGGGAGGCGCGTGTTGGTGTGGTTCCCAAATGTCTTTGCCTGCCCTTGTTGGTCTGGACTAAGTAATCTGCTCGAGTTTGCTCTTGTGAGCTTTTGTTCCCTGCAACCTCTCCGTACAGCTTTGGAGGAAGGGAGTGAACATGGTGGCCTCCCAATCTCCGCCCCGGAGAAGCCGAGAACTCAGGGCCTCGCTCCTCAGTGCGGCCCCAGAGAAAAGCAGTCATTCACTCCTGTCTCCCCGGTCTCCGGCTGCACTCCGTGCTCACCCGGCCTGTGACCAAGCATTTCTATCTCTGGCACCCAACCCCGTGTGGAGTCTCCAAACCCAGCAGATCCCTGCGTTGCGCTCCCGTGCTGCTCCTCCCAGAGAAGGAAGGGGAGTCTCCCCGGCTCTGCCGCTTGTTGGGTCCCTGCTGGAGGAGCAGTGGCCCGACTGGGCCGCGGATCACGGTTTATGGCAACCCCGAGCTGAGTGCCCGCGCCTCGGCTCCGTCTCTGCAGCCGGCTTCCCCACTCTGATACCTGGGAGCTCTGCCACACTCAGGCACCCCTGGTCTTTCTGTGACCCTGAGGGTCTTGAGGCCACACTGTCCCCCGAGGGTTCTTCCCGCCCCTTAGCCACTGGAGCGACGTTCCTCAGCGGAGCCGACCTCTTAAAGTTCCCAGTTTGTGCTCCGCGGCTCTATCACTTGCCAGAAGCGGCCGACGGAGGCCCCCTCCCCCACCGTCTATCCTCCTGAATATCGCCTCGGATTCACTTCTCCGCACGTCCTACCTTCCAGAAATTGGTCGCTTTTCTGTTCAGAGAGTTGTTGCTACTCTCTTCTTCGATCTCCTGTTGAGTTCGTAGGTGTTCAGAATGGTTTGATCCCTATTCAGCTGGATTCCTGAGACCAGACGAAATCCAGGTCTCCTACCTGAGTTCCAGTTTTAAAGCACTGCGGTCTGAGAGTATGCAGGGAATAATCTCAATCTTTTGGTATCGTTTGAGACCTGATTTGTGACCCAGTATGTGGTCTATTCTGGAGAAAGTTCCATGTGTGCTCGAGAAGAATGGGTAATCTGTTGTTTTAGGGTGGAATGTTCTGTATATATCTATGAGGTCCATCTGATCCAATGTGCCATTCAAAGCTTTTTTTTCTTTGTTGATTTTCTGCTTAGATGGTCTGTCTATTGCTGAGAGTTGAGTATTGAGGTCTCCTACAATTAACATATTGTTATCATAATGACTGTTTTTGTTAACAGTTGACTTATTTAGATGGCTGCTCCCATGTTGGTGGCGTAGATATTTACAATTGTTAGATCTTCTTGTTGGATAGACCCTTTAAGAATGATATAGTGTCCTTCTGTGTCTCTAACTGCAGTCTTTAGTTTAAAATCTAATTTGTCTGATATAAGAATTGCTACCCCAGCTTTCTTTTGAGGTCCGCTGGCATGGAAGATGGATCTCCATCCCTTCACTTTCATTTGTCAGAGAAAGAGAGCACAAGCAGGGGAGAGGGAGAAGTAGGCCCCCCACTGAGCGGAGAGCCTGATGCGGGTCTCGATCCCAGAACCCTGAGATCATGACCTGAGCTGAAGGCAGACGCTTAACCAACTGAGCCACCCAGGCTCTCCATCCCTTCACTTTCAGTCTGGATGTATCTTTAGGTTCAAAACGAGTCTCTTGTAGACAGCATATGGATGGGTCCTGTCTTTTTATCCAGTCTGCAACCCTGTGCCATTTTATGGGAGCATTTAGGCTGTTTATGTTGAGAGTGATTATTGAAAGATATGAATTAGTTGTCATTATGTTGCCTGTGAAGACCTTGTTTTTATAGATTGTCCCTGTAAATTTTCTTTTCTATATCACTCCTGGGGTCTTTCTTCTTTTATAGAAACCCCCCCCCTTAATATTTCTTTCAAGGCTGGCTTAGTGGTCATGTATTCTTTCAGTTTTTGCCAGTCTTGGAAGCTCTGCATCTCTCCATCCCTTCTAAATGACAGCCTTGCCGGATGAAGTATTCTTGGCTGCATGTTCTTCTTGTTTAGTACCCTGAATATGTCTTGCCAGGCCTTTCTGGCTTGCCAGGTCTCTGTGGATAGGTCTGATGTTATTCTGATGTTCCTCCCTCTGTATGTAAGGAATCTCTTCCCCCTAACTGCTCTTGGGATGGTTTCCTTGCTTCTAAGATTTGCAAATTTTACTATTACATGCTGGGGTGTTGGCCTGTTTTCCTTGATCTTGGGAGGGGTCCTTTGTGCCTCTAGGATACGAATGTTTGTTTCATCCCCCAGATTAGGGAAGTTCTCAGCTACGATTTGCTCAAATATATCTTCTGGTCCTCTCTCTCCACTCCCTCAGGGATTCCAATAATTCTGACATTGGAATGTTTCATGGTGTTACTTCTCTGATTCTGTTTTCATGGATTCTGAGTTGTTTTTCCCCGGCCGGCTCTTTTCCCTTTTTATCTATTAAATTGTCTTCCAGGTCACTGATTCGTTCTTCTGCCTCACTTACCCTAGCTGTTAGATTATCTAGATTAGATTGGATCCCATTGATAGCATTTTTAAGTTCTGCCAATTCAGCTTTCATTTCTGCCCTTAGAGACTCTATGTTGCCATTAATTGATTTCTCCATTCTAGGTATTGTCTTCACAATTGTTAGCCTGAATTCCATCTCTGACATCTTGGTTATATCTGAATCCATTTGTAAATCTGAGGCATAAGTCATAATCTCTGAGTCTTTCCTATTTTGGGGGTTCCTCCTCCTAGTCATTCTGTTGAGGGGTGATTGAGGGAATGTATAGAGTCCAAATTATTGACCACAACCCAAGCAAAATGCACCTGTTTTTAGGGACCTTAGAGTTGCTGGCCTCTTGTTTTCCCAGCCTGTGTTCTGGGGGAGGGGCCTTCCATGCTGTTACTCAGGCAACCCTGTTTGGGCAGAGTTGCTCTGTTCCCTGTGGCGGGGGATGGGCTCAGTGAAAACCGGTGTTTGGGGGCTTTTGTTCTCTGGAGGCTTTCCCTGGCAGCTTTCCATGTCTCTTCCGAGAGTCAGAGCAGAAGAGACCATTTCCAGCCCTCTGCCTCAGAACAGAGAGATCACAGTCTGTTTTTCAGTGAGCTCTCCAGGCCACACTGTCTCCGTTTCTGTCTGTGCTGCTATAAACTGCAGCATCCTGGGTTGTGCGCTCCTCCGCGGGGCTCCCAGTCCTGCCTCCACGTCAGGGCATGTCTCTGCCCTTTGTGCTTCTAAAACCGCCAGCTGTCCCCAGTTCACACATGCGGCCCCCGCAGCTCCGGGTTTCCATCTGGGGGGCTGCCCTAAAGTCCTTTTCCCGTCGCTACTGGTCTGTGAGTCTGTGCCCTGTCCCCAGCGCACGAGGCTGTCGCTCACCAGTGGTGTAGGATCCCCACGGTCAGGTTCCCTCCTGCTGCCATTTATCCTCCGATATCTGCCCAGGGGATCACGGCTCCCTGCTTCGTAGCTTGAAACCAACCGCCTGCGATCTGTTTGTAGAGATCCAGATCTATCTGCTTACATCTCAGGTTGATTTCATGGGTGTTCAGAGTGGTCTGGTAGATATCCAGCTCAATTCCAGGGATGGAGGGTGAATCCCCCGATTTGTACTTGAAAGTTGTTTTGAGCACTCTGGCCTTATCCTTTCTGAGTGAATTTTGATTCTTTTTGAAAAATGTACCTTTTTATCTTGTGATTTCTGATTTTTGATAGTGACACCAATTCCAAAAAAACAATTGTGTACTTGTAAAGCCAGCCTACCAATCAATGAAACAAAAAACCCTAATGTGAGTGTACTGATAAATGCCAACACAGACCTTGAGGTTGGGAGACCATAGAGGGTGGTGGACACCATGCAAAACCATAGAGCACATGCTCTATCCAAAGGTGGCAGATTATCTCCAGCTTCAGCTGATTTTTGCCTTCTGGGAATATAGACTCTGTGCCAGAGAGAAAATGAAATTCAAGAGAATCTGGAAAGCTGATTTTGTTTTTAATATGGAATTTTCGGTGTATGAATGTTGTTGATTGAATTTTTTATAAAACATTGGATGGACCAAAGAAAAGATCTCTGAGGGCTAACCCTTGGTAACTTCCTGACATCATACTTAGAAAATTTTTATATCACATTGAGCAGGGAAAAGCATAGAAGGCTAAGATTTGAGGTGAGGGATCTTGGAGCCATGATGAGACACTGAGCATCCGTGTGTATGACCTTCCCAGTGGATCCAGAGTATAGTCCCATGACTCCAAAGCAATTATTCCTATGTCAGATCTTTTGGCTCCGGATACCGGCTACAGTTTTAAGGGAGTTTGGCACTGAGGATTTTAACAAAAGGCCTGCAATGCATTCTACCTATGCTCATATCTCTACATCCCCACTCCCGTTTTGTCCTCTTCTTTCTGGTTTTTTTCAAGCTGCGTTCTGTTGTTATAGGAATTAACTCATTCTTATCCAACTCTCCAGCACACTGAGTCTACAATCTTTGTATTTATGAGCTCACATCTTAACAAGATAACATGACCCCATGTTGTCTTCTTAGAGCTTTATGTAGGAGATAATAGTTACCTTTATCTGAAGTGCAATTTTAAAACTATGTAGGGACCTTTGTAACCAGTCTTTTAAAGTCAGGTGTTTTTGAAAAGACCAATCTATTTCTTGCTCATTTTGATGTTTATGTGATTATAGATTGTCTTGAGGAATAGACTCTTAAGTCTAAAGCAGCACCTAATCCAGGTCGAGACCATCATCTAAGATCTCACGTACTATCTTAGCCAGGCTTGAACTGGCTTTAGTGCAACGTGGCATGCACTCCTGTGCCAGGAATTGCCGAATATTGACCAATGGCTACACTTATTTTCATTACAGAAACAAACAAGGGAGGACAATAGATTAGAACTTTTCTCTGATTCCTAAGTGCTAACAAGGTTGTATGCTATTGACAAGATTACCTGGTAAACATATGATGCTAGGGATCACCTCATCATAAGATACAAAACTAGGGAAATGTTCTGGGTTCCCCTCATCTTGTTGTTGTTGTTGTTGTTGATAGAATCCATCTTGCTCCAAACAGATCTGGATAAAAGGGAACATTTATGCATTGCAGTGACTCATGTCAGTGGTATCTTCCTTAACTGAATAAATAATTTATTTATGGCTCTGGGGATAGTGACATCCCGGAAAGATAGAATTCATGTTCTTCAAGAGCTTAAATTACATAGCAAGGGGAAGGGACTGAGAGTAAACATCCAATTAAATAAGATCTGTTTAGATATTTGTAAGTACTTGGAAGACTGGTCAATGAAAGAATGGGTTGGAGGGTGTGTGTGTGTGTGTGTGTGTGTGTGTGTGTGTGTGTGTAGGTGACACTCAGGTGAGGACTGTGATGTCTTAGGGAAACAGACCTGGTTTGAAGATCCCTGTAGTGTGCCCCATCATCGCGTCCATAAAGCACAAGTACCACCATACTTCCTGGAGCCCATTTCATGGGGGTCACAGTGTGGAACAGGATTTCTAGCACAGTAGTTGTTACGATAGTAGTGGCAATAATAATAGTCACAACAATACTAGCAGTGATAATACTGACAATTGTGAAGTAGATTCGGAGTGCTTTCACATTTATGCCATTGCAGTGGTCCTGAGACTGAGCAAGTCACTTCTCCTTGTCTCATCTGATCGAGGCAGTTGGAGCCGATGACCTCTGTGGTTCCTTCTACACTCTTTTCAAAAAGGCAAAGTGTCAAATCCTCTAGTTTCTTATGTTCCATCTCTTTCTTATGCTGGGTTTCTCTTCCAGTTGGTTTTTAATTATTCATTTCATCGCCATAAATTTTCTTCTAATTGGGAAATGTGTGATTCAGTTCAGAGAATGGCTGTATTTGGCAGAGAAGGGTCCCAATTCTGGGCAAGTCCTTTGGGACTATTCCAAGGGGGGGAAAAGAAAAACCATCCCAGGATTGAAAATATACAGACACAATGTAGGATTTTGGAGGTTGAGAGGAGGTTAGGTTCTAGAGTCTGAGAGACCTGGGTTTGAGTCTTGGTTGAACCATTTGCTAGATGTGTGGCACTGGACAAATACCTTGATCTTTTTTCAAGTTCCATTCACTCACCTGTAAAGTGGAGGCAATAGTAGTTTCCACCTCACTGGATTCTTATGGGTATATGAAATAATGCATGTAAAATGTCTATTTATGTGGTACCCCCTAAAATTTAGTTACTATGATCATTATTTTAGTATATCTTAAGGACTGATTATCTTCTAAAGATCAGTTTTTGATCTGAAGTGTATGTGCAATAATTGTACTTGGAAGGGTCTTGCACCTAGCCACTTGTCTGAGGCTTAGCGGCCTTGATTCACACCCTATAAATGAGACAGAGGTTTATTCTCTTATTGATTGTCTTCATGCCTTCAGCAGTTTGCTTCCTTCTCCCATTAATGGCATAGTTTTGATGAGGAGATAAAATTTGAAAATAGTGGAAATAGCCTGGAAAGGGAAAAAGAACAATCCTCTCACCTCCAAAGGAATCACTTGAATTTTAAAAAATATAATAATTCAGTAATACTTCTCCAAAGGCCACTGTTTGATCACTAGCTTAATCCTTTAAGAGTATATGCCTCTAAAGTATGAAATCCCTGCCCCTAAAAGAATGCCAGGCAATTTTGAGTTGCTTTAACTTGTGAAACTCTGGAAGAAGATTTCTATTCACTTCAGATATGTATCTCCATCTTCTGGTGTGTAGAAACAGCCATTTAATTGGTGCCTAGCAACATTGCTCAGTGGCTGAGGACAGGCTGGGCTTTGGTTTCACCCAGCAGAACACCCAAGGGCAATTAGACAATGTAATTACACAAGTTAGAAATAGGTCAGGAGTTGGGACAAATGCCCAGATGCTTGGGAAACTAGCTTTGGGATTTGAATGCCCCTGGAGTGAGAGGTTATTTGGGTTGGTGTGCCCAGGAGTTTTCTTTGTTTTATTTGGATCACTTAAGAAGAAACAGAGCAATTCTGAGCATGCTCTTCAGGTGGAAACTTGGGTGATGCACTGTAAGATACGGACAGAGATAAATAGTAGAAACACTGTATCAAAATGGTCATGAGTGGGGCTTCGGGATGAGGCAGACCTGTGTTCGATTGCTTTTCTACTTTTAGCTGGGCAACCTAGGCCATATTATTTCACTACTCTGTGTCACTTTTTTCATTTCTATATTGGGATAATAACACACTGAGGTTTATGGATTAACAAGATAATGACTATAAAGTGTTGAGCACTGTGCAAGCTACTTGGAAAATAACTTGAAGGATGTGATAAAATACCAAGTCCCAACCCTTTGCTGCTATCATGTTGCCTTCTGTGGCCCTCCTTGAAATTCCCTTGCAAAGAGTCAACACTCAGGGCTCTGTTGCCACTTGTGAGGAGGCATTTATTTTATCCCAGTTATGTAGATTGGGATATACATTAGCCAGATACTGGATTCTTGACCAGGTAAAGATTAGTGTTGTCCAGTTAATGGGCATCACTGATGGACAGGTGCGCTGGGGTAGCATATTTCTTCCTTGCAGACCACTGATGGCCTGTGGTCTGTGAGCCACAGTAGGCATGTCCCTGACCCCAGGAGAAGTTTTGTACAACTGTAGGCTATAGGTTCATCTTAAGTACGATGAGACTATGGAAAAAGTAAAACCGGGCTTTACTTGGAGGGTTACACTGTTGAAATACTGCAAATTTCTGGAGCCATATTGCATACTCAGAATGAGCAAATACAGTGTAGGTGGATAAAAGTCAGCTGCGTGTGCCAGACAAGCCTGAGTTCAATCTTGGATCTGCCAAGTACTCACTATGTGATCTTTGTCAGCTTGTATAAATTAACTGTCTACACAATGGGGATACTAATAACCACCATGCAATTTTGGTAGATCATAAGGAATGAATATAAAACATTCATTCAGGGGTGTCTGGCTGGCTCTTGATTTGTGCTCAGGTCATGATCTCAGGATTGTGAGATTTAGCCCCATGTCAGGCTCCGTGCTGAGTGTGGAGCCTGCTTGAGATTCTCTCTCTCTTTCTCTCCCTCAGCCCCTCCCCCAGCTTGCGTATTCTCTCTCTCTCTAATAAAAATTCATTTAGAGCTGTATACAGGTAGTATCTAATAGGTTTATATTATTATTTTAAAAATTATTACTATTCCTTTTAATCCTAAAACTACATTAGAACACACAATTATCTTCCATAAGTGGACTAAATATTACATAACATTATAAATATTTATTGGGGACCATCTTAGGCTCTGTGATGATGACTAAAACACTGTTGCTGTCCTTAAGGAATTTGTATTTCAATTGAAAAAATAGATGCATAAACAAGGCAAAAACTATAAAGTGCTCATCAGAAGGCATAAGAATCATGACATCAGGACAAGGAGGAGACAGATGAATTCTGCATCAGGGGAACCAAGTAAGTGTTCAGGGAGGAAATGTCTTGATAGTGGGACTGTGGTATGTGGTATTTTTACTGAGGGGGCAGTGTGAACAGAGGCTCTGAGGTAGAACTACGTGGGGTGTGGATGGGACATAACAAATGGTTCAGTCTGATTGGATGCTCTAGAGTGTGGAGGGATGTGGTAGACGAGGTTGAGGAATTGGGTTGAGGTTATATCCTAGAGTGCTTTGAATATGCAAATAAAATTTGTGCAGAAACATCTTTAAAAAAAATGATTTCATTCCCTTGTCCCTTTCTTCCTTCATCACCGTTTACTTACTGCCTACTCTGCCAGATACTGCTATGGAGAAAAAACAGTGAACTGGATAAAGCCAATGAGTTTCCAGTCTAGTGTGAGAGAAAACTGTGGATAAGCACTTTTATTAGGGAGTGCTGAGTGGCCCGTTAGCCAGGGAGGAAGGGAAAGCTCCTCACAAGGTAAACTTGTCCACCTTTGGGAGAAAAGAGAGGGCGTTTCAGGGGAAATGACTCTAAGCTAAGATTTGAGGGATTGAATCAGAGTTAATCAGGTGAGGGGTAGAGGAAGAATATTTTGAGTGGAAGAAACAATATGTTCTATAGCATTGAGGTGAGGCAGATTATAGTGGGTCTTGAGAATTGCAAGATAATTTAAAATTGGGGGGCACTGAGTTCAAGACAAGAGTTTGGAAAGATGGTGGTTGGAGTGGTGGTGTCCTAAAGAGCCTTGTAAATCAAGCAAGAGAATCTGTGTTTTATCTGTAAGGCCTAGAAGACTTTTAAGTGATGTTTGCTTTGCATATGGAGGCCAGAGTATGTGACTAACTCTATTACATTTGTATTTTAGAAAGTTAGCTCTCAGCAGATTGCAAAATAGGGATTGGAGGAAGCAAGGCTGGAGGCAAGAAGACCAACTTGGAGGCTATTGCAGTCTTGCAGACAATTGTATCTGTGTTTATGTTCCCCAAATGTTTACCAGAATGTGGGAGGAAGGAAGGCAAACCATTTCCTTGGATCTTATTCTTACCTTGATGCGCATAATATATTTGCTTGCATGAGGTGGGAAGTCCCATGGTTTATATCATGCTAGGCAATATTTCCAGCAGTTGCTGGGGGGAAGGGAGGCATCTCTGATCTCCAAGGGGGAGAAGGAAAGGGATCCTATCCTCTGCTATGGGGATGCTGGGAAGGTGCCCTTACATACTTGGGGCAGTGTTTGCTGGATATCAGGAAGCATCTCAAAAAATAATTCTAGAAGCGGTTGCATCACTTTCCAAGAGACCCCCATCCCCCGTTTGCCTGTAGAAGTGACAAGCAAGGGAAATTGCCCATTTACTCTAATGAGACCCAGAGCCAGCAGCATCTGCTCCAGAGAGATACAAGTAGGGCGGCTGATTTGACAGCGGTTGAGTGCACTTGTGAACTTGTTCTTTGTCCCCTAGGAAATCAGAATAGCAAACAGCACAGTGTTGGAGTGTGTTGATGCAAAGCTTGCCACCTCTGAGCCTGTCTGATACCCTTGTCAAATGGGGCAGTCCTGTAGACTCATTAGAGATGGTTGGAGCTGCTTTTCTTGATCCTGTTGGCATGCAGTTTATCTTCTTTGTTGCTGGCTATTTGCTTCTGCTATGCTTGAAGACAGAAAGAGGGTAAAATGTGAGTCAGCATTTGCTCTTCGTGCTGAGACTCACTCAAATCTTAGACCTGGGAACTGGGGAGGGCATAAAGCACACAGGACTCGAAAATCAGCCATTAGGGAGTGACTTCATTCTAGAACCTGTTTCCATACTGTACTGGTTTTTTTATTGCTGTATAACAGTAACCACATGCTTGGTGATTTAAAACAGTCCACATTTATTACCTCAAAGTGTCTGTGGGTCAGGAGTTCAGGTATGGGTTAACTGGTCATCTGCTCAGGGTGTCCCAGGGCTGAAAATCTAGGTCTTGATCAGCTGTGTCCTCGCTTGGGGAATCCGCTAGAAAAAAACCTGCTTCCAGACTCCCTTAGGTTCTTGACAAAGTTCATTTTCTTGTGCTAAAGGAATGAGTTCCCATCAGCTTTCTTGATGGCTGCCATGTGGGGGCTGATCTCAGCACCTAGAGGCCCCCAGTCATATCTTGCCACATGGCCCTCCCCTTATCAGTCCAGCAGTTTGCCTCTTCATAAGCAGAAGCAGAATTTTTCTCTGACTTGGAATTTCTTTATAGATCTCACCTGGTTATGTCAGGCCCACCCAGAATAACCTTTCTGATTGGCTCAAAGTCAACTGATTGGGTATCTTAATTCCATCTGAAAAAAGATCTCTTCTGCCACATAAGAAAAAATAATCATGCTGTGATAACCGATCCTCTTCATGAGCTCACTCACACTCAAGGGGAGGGGATTATATAGGATGTATACACCAGGTAGTAGGAATCCCAGGTGTATGTAGGGGGGTGCATCTTAGAATTTTTGCTTGCCACAACTACCTATCAACTTTTGTCCACAGGCAGGCTCCTATACATATGGAAAATATTTCCTAATTTGCAAAATGGATATATCTTATATCAACATTTACAAAATGGGTATATTCAGTCTTGTTTATCCCTGATCAGGTAGAGTCTCAGGGATGAGGTATTTGTGGTTTGTGAATTATCAAGTGCTGTGTATACATGAGAGATTGTGTCCATGGAGACCAAGTAGTTTTTTGGATGTGATTTTTTTCCTACTAGTCACCATTTAAAAATGATTAACTATAAAAATTAGCATCTTCTTCTTGTTGGACATTTAAGTGGTTTATATTTTTGTTGTGATTAATGGGTCAAAAGGCATCCACAGTTTTAAGGCTTACTTGTTTTTGATAGATAGTGCTAAATTATGCTTTGAGAAGGGTGTCAATGGTGATCATTTCTAAGTATTTACAATTGACTCTGTGTAATAGAAAGGTGCAGGGCTCTGAGGGCCTACATACATGAGAGGGGAGAGAGTGGCTTCCACAGTCAGATGAAGGAGCATTGGAATTCAGGAGCTACCATTACAACCATTCTCCAGAGAACCAACATCTCAGTTTCTGCTTAGCTAGGCCTTAGTGGCTTATAATTTCTTTTGCCTTGCCAGTCCCCTTATTATTGGGGATGTTCAATATTAGTTTTAGATACTGCTATTAGTTAATTAGTTTTTTTAAAGGTTTTATTTATTTATTTGAGAGAAAGAGAACTAGCAGGGGTGGAAGGGTAGAGGGAGAGAGGGAGAGAGAGAGACAGAGAGAAGCAGACTCCCCACTGAGCAGGGAACCTGACATGGGGCTCGATCCCAGGACTCTGGGATCATGACCCAAGTCGAAGGCAGACGCTTAACTGACTGAGCCACCTAGGCGCCCCTAGTTAATTAGTTTTGAGAATGTCTAGATCTCAATTGTCAGGGAGTCATCTCTCTGCAGATGCCCTCGTACTATACAGCCTGGGGCATACTTGCATATGTTCTTTCTTTTGTGTGTTCAAGAAGAAAATTGCTTCTGTAATATTGACATTGAAGGGTTAAGTTACACATAAATATGTACAGAAAAAGGATGCTTTGACCTTAAATTTTACATAAACATTGAAAGAGTAATAATATGGGTGATGATGGAGAGTTCTTGCATTTATGTTACTCACTGACAAATACTGAATGCGTATTATGTGCCAGGCTCTATTCTAGATGCTGAAGATACAGCAGTGAATAAAGCAGCCAATATCCCTGTCCTCCCTGTGCTTAGACTTTAATAGGGGGAGGCAGTATACGCTACAGCAATGACTGTGGTCTTCAGTGTTTTTGAGATGTATTGACATGCTGCTTTGTAGATCCACACCCTGCTGCCAATAGGATAAGGAAGGGAAAGTATTATTAGCCAACTTTGTAAAGAGGAAATTAAGGATCAGATACGTTACAGGATTTATCCAAGGTCACATGGCCCATGGAGAGGAGAGATGGCAAGACCTAATACATAAGACATTTGGGAGCAAGGCAGGCACACAGCTATGGATTGTTGAGTTACCTGTTTTAATGATTCAGTGATATTCTGAGACTGTGATGCTGATGTGCCTACATCTTCTAAGAAAAAAAGAACTCTCTTAATTCCCTGGAAGAAAGTTAACTGTGTGATAATATTGCACAGGTTGCCGGGGGCCTGCAGGGTGTGTCGAGGAGAGTGCTGGACTCAGAATCTTCGGGAGAAGTTCTGTCATGGGGACTGGGTGGATAATGGGAAAGGAATCGTTGTGCTGAAATACTTGTGTGTGCACGTCTGTTTACAAAATATATCCATAGTCACTTCTTTCACTTATCTCCATGATCCTGTGAGATAAGAAGTATTGTTTGCTTGTCTTCATTTCTCATATCTGGGATAACTGAGTCACAGAGAAGTTAAGTGACTTGGCCCAGACTACATGGTTAATCAGTGAAAGAATATGTCCCAATGCAGATAGGTAAGCACCAAAGCCATATTTTCTGTGTGCATTTTCTCCTTGAAAATTCACTGGACATTTGACTTGTAGTACTCATAGGAATAATGAGACAGTCCTGGGCATATTATGTGTATTATGTGTATGTTGGCCTAAAACAGTAAAAGTGGTCCCTTGGTGCAGTGTGAGGTATACTTGCTAAATTGGTCAGGCAATGGTTCACGACCCATACCTTCCCCATGGACTCAGCCTGGTTCTTTGGGGAATAGAATCTCTTTTCATTCATCCGACTCTTTCAGAAGGCCTTGTGTGCTGAAAGTTATTTGGAGCCTGGCTTCTCTTCCTTGAGCTAACAGAGAGACCAAAGGAAGAGCAGGTTACTAGAGAAATGGACGGTAACTTTCACAGGTAATGGGATTTGTTGATAGAGTCTACTCAGACCTGCTCAAGGCAGAATTCTGAAGTGGAGAATATTGGTCTTGTGGGTTCTTCGTTGTCCTTTTTACATACCAACTTGAAATATAGAAATTTTGGAATACATAAGGCATACATGAAGGCTAAAAATGTGAAAGGTACAGAAGAGTAGACAGTAAAATGGGAGACTTTTTCTTTGAGTAGAAAATTGATTTTGGATGTTTTAAAAATAATTGAGTGAAGCTGATGCACAACGTTGTATTAGTTTTAGGTATGCATAAATCAACATAGTGATTCAACATCTCTCTACATTATGCTATGCTCACCACAAGTATAGGTACATCTGTTACCATTGAGCACTATTAAAATATCATTAACTATATTCCCTGTGCTATCCCTTTCATTCCTGTGAGTTACTCATTCTGTAACTCAAAGCCTGTATCTCCCACTCCCGCTCACCCATTCTGCCCATCCCCCAGTCCCTCCCTTCTGGCATCCATCAGTTTGCTCTGTGTAATTAGAGGTCTGATTCTGCTTTTTGTTTATTTGTTTTGTTTTTTAGATTCTGCATATAAGTGAAATCGTATGGTGTTTTTCTCAGTCTGACTTACTTCACTTAGCATAATACCACCTAGGTCCATTCATGATGTCCCAAGTGGCACCATCTCATCCTTTGTTATTGCTATATAATATTCTGTTGCATACACACACATATACACACCCTATCTTTATTATCCATTTGTCTATTGGTGACTTGTACATTGCTTCTATATCTTGATGATTGTAAATAATGCAGCAATAAACATAGATGTGTATATATCTTTTCAAATTGGTGTTTTCATTTTCTTTGCATGAATACCCAGTAGTGGAATTCCTGGATCACAAGGTATTTCTATTTTTATTTTTTTGAGGATCGTTCATACCGTTTTCCACAGAGGCTGCACCACTTTGCATTCTCACCAGCAGTGCATGAAAATTCTTTTTTCTTAAAATGGGAAACTTTTTCTTATCCCCTTCTCTAGTCGCCCAGTTTCCATTGCTCTAGGCATTATGTGCCATTTCTCCCCAGTTTGGTGATATTCTTGTTGCTCCGCTGCCTTCAGTCTGCTCACTGACTGTTCATGAAACCCAGCTGTGTTCAGAGAGAACAACTCATCCATCCGTCCTAAACAGACAAAAACAATTGGTGTTAGGGTTTTAGTGGCTGATGATGTGCTATGTTCTGCAGCTAGTACATGTGATTAATAGAGGTTTTCAATTCAAAGGGTTTATTTAATGTCATAATTTTTGAAAAGCATTATAAAAGAGCCATTTTTAAAGGGTGAAGCAAGATGACTTGATACCCTTCTTGAGGAAGCAGTATAGAATTCATTAACCTCTCTATACTTTTATTTCCTCATCTATTAAGTGGGGATGCTAATATAATACAGTATTTATCCCATACAGTTCTTATGAGGGTCAAATTTAGAGGATTACTGTAAAGAATTGAGCAAAGCCCCTGGCACATATTAAGTTCCCATAATTATAATTATTGTAGTTAACATTATCACATAGTTGGCACCTGGATGTGCCTGTTCCAGGCTTGCCTGTTGAATGGCTCCCTCTTCTGCATTCCTAGAGGTAGGCACAGTCTTCACGTCAGTGGTCAGGACCCGGCACTCCTCATTTGTCCTTAAGAAAAAACCCAAGTGGTGACGAAATGTCAAGATGCCCCTTGAAAGTAAAAAAGGGTTGAACAGACTTGCCTTTGGGCTAGAAGACAAATATAGGCAGGCACATCAGACTACTCACACTCCTCTCCTCGTAAAGTATGACCTTTCCGCTGTAGAATCTCTTCTTGATACTCAAAAGACCTCAAGCCCAACCACAATCCTATTCTTTCAGAGCTCCTACACCAAGGGAGCAGGTGTTAGGAGCTGTTCCTGAGCTCCACTGTCTGTGTGAGCAGCCACTTGGAGCTAATCTACCAGCTGACCTAGCAGTTCTGGTAGATTAGATTGGAGCACACTGATTTTTACTCCTCTGAGACCATGAATAAATTCCAGCGAGTATAGGCAAAGCACATTTTCAAGCCGCCTTCCTTGTTCCTTTTCTGATGTTCTCTTGACTTTCTGTATGTGCTCCAAGCAGTGCTGGGCTAAAGCATCCTTTGTCTTTCTGGGAAGGAATTCTAATCATTCTGCAACCTATGTACTTGTGGGCTGAGGTAGAAGATTTTACTGCTTTTTAATATCACTTTAATTGAGAAGCCAGATCATGACTTAAATTATGGTTCCCCTGTCTTCCATGTCCATTTTCTGCCCATAAAATGCTCAGTTAATAGCCAGAGATCATAGGTCTTCCTGAAAGAAGAGCTGGCTGTGATAAAGGGGTTATTTCTCCAAGTTGAGGTGATCATTCAGAATCCCATTACGAATACATTTCTTGAAAATACTTCATGGTTCCTGAGGAAGAATATTTAATGAAGAAAACACACCTCTTCGTGGGTGTGGGGTAAGTATGAGCAGGTTATGAGTGAGGCGTGAGAAGATGATACACATGTGCTTAGTACAACCTCGGCAGATTGCCTGATGACCTTCTAAAGACAGTATATTTTGGGTAATTAGGACTTCTGTATAAAGTACAATGTGTAAATGGCTTCCAAGTCATGTGTAGAATATATCCAAAATTTTTTCAAAGGGAAAAACACCACCTTCTCCACATCAGGGCTAACAGGATGGTTTTATTACATCATAGACTTGGTGCACAGACTTGGAGAAATTATAAACATTAGGTTCAGGCACATTTTTGTCATTTGTTCATCTAGGACCCATGTTTATTTAATTAGCTCTTTAAAAATAGATGCTGAGGTCCTGAGCTGGGTCCCTGCTTTGCACATACCGGGACTTGCAAAAGGGCCAGTGTGGCTGGAAGAGTGGGAGAAGGTGAAGTTGGAGAAGTAGCCTGGGGCCATGCCTCTGCAGGACGGGGTTTAACTCTTATGTGAGATGAGAAGCCATTGGTAGGAGGAGGGAGGGGGTTGGTAAGAGGATTGATTGGGTATAAATTACGTTTTCAGATGACCACTCTCACTGCTACTTTGAGAAGAGCCTTAGAATGGGGGAGAGGTAGTCCAGGGTTGACCTAAGGAGAGCAGTTTCTGGGCTATTCCTAGGATTCAGCTGAGAGACGGTAGTGGTTTGACCTTTTTTATGGTCTTTTTTGTGTTGGCAGTCATGAGTGGTGGATGGTTCTGGACATGTTTTGCTTGAAGTTTCACTGAGTTGTGAAAGATGGGGAAGTGAAGACTTTCGTAGACTTTTTAAATTTTGTAATCTGTATATGGTTTTGATGGTAACGCTATTTAAAGTATTCATTTTGAGTAACCAAAGGTTGCATTTCCTGACAGTGCCAGAAACTGACAGTGTTATTCAGAAAGTTTTTCCTTCAGTGCACTAATTGGCTCACTCTAAAGGTTTGCTTAACCAACCGAGAGAATTACAGTTACTTACATTAGGTTTTCTGCACAGAGTCGATTCCAATAATTCTGATTAGAGGAACAAAAGACTTTGGGTGTGTATTGGGATTTTTTTTATGACTCTTTTTCCATCCTTGAGGAGGATGGAAACTATTAAGTATTATTATTTTTAAAAAGGTATCACATACTATATGTGATATACTGACTCATTTTTTAATCCATTACTTTGTTTTTAAGGTTTATCCATGATGATGTGTACAGCTAGAGTTCATTCATTCTTACTGCTGTATAATAATTGATTGTATAAATATATAGCAAATAATTTATTCTTTTTCCTGGCAGTGGTCATTTGAGTTGGATGCAGATTTTTGCTGTTAAAAAACAATGCTGCCATGACCATCTTTGTACCTGCCATTGGATGAATGTGGGCAAGAGTTTCTGAATGAATATGACTTGTGGTATAATTGCCAATCATAGAATATATTAAAAGTACAACTTTATTTTTATTTTTTTAAGATTTTATTTATTTATTCATAAGAGACAGAGACAGAGAGGGAGAGGCAGAGGGAGAAGTGGCTCCCCGCTGAGCAGGGAGCCCGATGCAGGACTCGATCCCAGGACCGTGGGATCATGACCTGAGCCGAAGGCAGACGCTTAACCATCTGAGCCACCCAGGTGCCCTAAAAGTACATCTTTAAAAGTATTGCCAAATTATTTCTAAAGTAGTTGTGCCAATATATACTGTTGCCAGCAGTGTTTAAGAGATAATTAAGCACTTGTCAACGCTTGATTTTGTCAATATTATCAACTTTTGCTCATCATGTGGGCATAAAATGTCACATTTTTATGCATCTTTTGATTAATAATGAAGTTGGTTATTATTGTATGTTCGTATAACATCTTCTTTCTTCTTTTATGCTAGATAATAAGTTGTGCCCATTTCCTCATTTTATTGTTTGTTTTTTTATCATTGATTTGTAGAAGCTCTTTGGATATAATGACTCATGATTTTTGTTGCAAACACCTTTTCTCAGTTTGTAGTTTGATTTTTCATACTCTTTTCGGTTGTCTTTTGATGAAGAAAATGTGTGAATTTTAATGTACCCAAGTTTATACATTTCTTATATAACTAGTGTTTTTAGGGTATTGATTTTGAAATAATTTTCCACTTTGACTTTACAAATGCATTGTGTATTTTCTTTGAGATGCTTTTAAATTTTGCCTTTTACATGTTTTTGTGTATGAAGTGTGAAAGGAATACAGTTACATGTTTTCCTCCTTATGGAGAACCGTTTATCCAGCACTATTTAGAGAATAGCCCTTCCTTTCCACAATGATTCACAATGCCATCTCTGTAACCTATCCGGTTTCTTCAGATGCATAGATCCATGTTTTGGCTCTGTATACTGTTTTCTTGGTTAAAAAATTGTGCCTGTAGCTATCTTAATGTCCCCAGTAGCTATCTTATTCTTTCTCAAGCGAAGTCTTGCCTGTTGTCAAAGCACTTCATATTCCATTGAAACTGTACTAAATGTATACATAAATTTGTAGGAAATTGATATTTTTATATTAGTTTTTATTGAAAGATTTTGTTTATTTGACAGAGAGAGAGAGAGTGCACAAGCAGGAGGAGTGGCAGACAGAGGGAGAAGGAGAAGCGGACTCGCTGCTGAGCGGGGAGCCTGATGTGGGGCTCAATCCCAGGACCCTGGGATCATGACCTGAGCTGAAGGCAGACACTTAACCAACTGAGCCACCCAGGTGCCCCTAGAATATTAGTTTTTTTTAAAAAAAATAGTAGTTACAACTTTTGATTGCTGATCACAGGAATACAATAGATTTTGTATATCAATCTTATATCTAGCTATTTTGCTAAATTCTTTTAAGTAATATGTGTATTTTGGATTTTTAAAATTGCAGTACGGTTGACATACAATGTTAGTTTCAAGTGCACAACATAGTGATACAATTTTATACATTGTTCAGTGATCACCACAGAAAGTATATTTACCACCTCTCACCATACATTATTAGAACATTATTGACTATGTTCCTATGTTTTACTTTTCATCCCCATGATTTATTTTGTAATGAGATGTTTGTATCTCTTAATCCCATTTCTCTTATTTTGTCCATCTCCCCAACTCTCCCCTCTGGCAACCATCATGGTTTTGTCTGTATTTGTGGGTCTGATTCTACTTTTTGTTTGTTTTTCAGTTTTTTATTCTATATAAAAGTAAAATTGTACAGTATTTGTCTTTCTCTGATTTTAGTTCACTTAGCCTAATACCCTCTAGGTCCATCCATGTTGTAGAAAATGGCAGATCTCATCCATTTTTATGGCCATGTAATATTCCATTTATATATACCTCATCTTTTTTGTCCAGTTATCTACCAATGGACACTTAGCTTGCTTCCATAGCTTGGCTGTGGCAAATAATGCAGCAATAAACATAGGGGTGGATATATCTTTTTTGAATTAGTGTTTCTATTTTCTTCAAATAAATCGTGAATAGTGGAATTCCTGAATCATAAGTTATTTTGATTTTTAATTTTTTGAGGAATATTCATACTGTTTTCCACAGTGGCTGTACTGATTTACATTCCCACCAATACCGTTTCTCTACATTCTCACCAACACTTGTTATTATCCTGTCTTCTTGATTTTAGCCATTTTGACAAGTTTAAGGGGATAACTCATTGTGGTTTTGCATTTCTCTGATGATGTTGAACATCTTTCTGTGTGTGTTTGCCATCTGTATGTCTTCAGAAAAATGTCTATTCAGGTCATCTGCCCATTTTTTAATCAAAAATTTTTTTTGGTGTTAGACTATATAAGTTCTTTGTATATTTTGTGTATGAACCCCTTATTGGGTATATCATTTTCAAATATCTTCTCCCATTCATTAGGTTACATCTTAATTTTGTTGATGGTTTTCTTCACGGTGTGAAAGCTGTTTATTTTGATGTAGTCTCAATAGTTTATTTTTCTTTTGTTTCTCTTGCCCTAGGAGCTCTTATCTTTGTAATCTTTGAGTTAATTTTGGTGTTACTCTTCTTGCCTTCTTACATAGGACATACAATACACTCATTTTTTTTTAATCCTTCTTTTCTTTTTTTTTAAAGATTTTATTTATTTGACAGAGAGAGACACAGTGAGAGCGGGAACACAAGCAGGGGGAGTGGGAGAGGGTGAAGCAGGCTTCCCGCAGAGCAGGGAGCCCGATGCGGGGCTCAATCCCAGGACCCTGGGATCATGACCTGAGCCGAAGGCAGACGCTTAACGACTGAGCCACCTAGGTCCCCCTGGAATCCTTCTTTTCTAATATAAGGACACAGATTTTTCCTTCACAAAGCATTTTCACCTAATATTACTGGTTTTAGTCTATCCTCTATTGGTTACAGTTCAGCTCTAAGTATCATTTAATAGCTACTTTTCTATTTCTTCTTTTGCCCCATGCATTAGTTGGAAGTGTGTTTAAAAATTTACAAATGTAAGTGATTTTTTTTGTTTATTTTTTTTGCTATTACTTTCTAATTTAATTGCATTTTGACCACATTGAATTTGATATTTCTTCTTTGAGATTTGTTGAGATTTGCCTTTAGTTTGTATTTTATGACCTATATTTTATAAGTATCTTAGGTATGCTTGAGAAAAACATATATTCTCAAATGGTTGAGAACAAGCTTTTATGTATGTCCAATAAATTAAAATTGATACTTGTATTTTTCAAATATATTTTTTGTTTTTTGTTTGTTTGTTTACTTGAATAACTTTCTCTTTCAAGGTTGCTGTGGTTATTTGAGGTCTTTCGTAGTTCCATACAAAATTTAGGATTGTTTGTTCTGGTTCTGTGAAAAATGCTGGTAGTATTTTGATAGGGATTGCATTGAATGTATAGATTGCTTTGGATAGTATAGACATTTTAATAATACTTGTTATTCTAATTCATGAGCATGGAATGTCTTACCATTTCTTTGTGTCTTCTTCAATTTCTTTCTTCAGTGTTTTACAGTTTTCAGAATATAAGTTTTCCACCTCTTTGGTTGAGTTTTTCCTTGGTATCTTATTATTTTGGTTCAATTGTAAGTGGGATTTGTAACTTCTCTTTTTGCTGCTTTCATTATTGGTATATAGAAATGCAACAGATTTTTGTAGGTTGATTTTGTATCCTGAGACTTTACTGAATTTGTGTATCAGTTATAGCAAATTTTTGGTGGGATCTTTCATGTTTTCTTTATATAGTATTATGTCATCTGCAAATAGAGTTTTACTTCTTCCTTACCCATTTGGATGCCTTTTATTTCCTTTTGTTGTCTGATTGCTGTGGCTAGGACTTCCAGTACTGTGTTGAATAAAAGTGGTGAGAGTGGACATCCTTGTCTTGTTCCTGATCTTAGAGGGAAAGCTCTCAGTTTTTTACCATTAAGGACAATGTTAGTTGTGGGTTTTTCATAGATGGCCTTTATTATGTTGAGGTATGTTCCCTCTAAATCTATTTAGTTGAGAGTTTTATCATGAATGATGTTACACTTTTTCAGATGCTTTTTTTGTATCTGTTGAAAAGATTATTTGGTTTTTACCCTTTCTCTTATTGATGTGATGTATCATGTAGATTGATTTGCAAATATTGAATCACCCTGGCAACCCAGGAATATATCCCTCTTGATTGTGGTGAATGATCTTTTAAAAATGTATTGTTGCATTTGGTTTGCTAGTATTTTTTTGAGGATTTTTGTATCTATGTTTATCAGGGATATTGGCCTATAGTTCTTTTTTAGTGATGTCTTTATCTGGTTTTGGTATCAGGGTAATGCTGGCCTTTAGAATGAATTTGGAAGTTTTCCTTCCTCTTCAATTCTTTGGAATTCTTTGAGAAGATTAGGTATCAACTCTTCTTTAAATGTTGGGTAGAATTTGCCTGTGAAGCCGTCTGGTCCTGGACTTCAGTTTTTTGGAAATTGATTACTGATTCAATTTCTTAGCTGGTTATTGGTCTGTTCTTATTTTCTGTTTCTTCCTGTTTCAGTTTTGGTAGTTTATATGTTTCTAGGAATTTATCCATTTCTTCTAGGTTGTCTAATTTGTTGGCATATAGTTTTTCATAAAACTCTTTTATAATTGTATTTCTGTGGTATTGTTATTTCTCCCTTTTCATTTGGGATTTTATTTATTTGAGTCCTTTCTCTTCCCTTTTTTTAAATTTTAATTCTGGTTAACATACAGTTTTATATTAGTTTCAGATGTACAATATAGTGATTTAACACTTCCATACATGACCCAGTGCTCATCAGCGCAAGAATGTTCCTTAATCCCCATCACCTATTTAACCCAACCCCTACCCACCTCCCCTCTGGTAACCATCAGTTCTGTGTAATTAAAAGGCATTTTTCCTTAATAAGTCTGGATACAGCTTATCAATTTTATTGATTTTTTTCCCCAAAGAACCAGCTCCTAGTTTGATCTTTTCTATTGCATTTTTAGATTCTATATCATTTACTTCTGTTCTTACCTTTATTATTTCCTTCCTTCTGCCGGTTTTGGATTTTGTTTGTTGTTCTTTTTCTAGTTCCTTTAGTTATAAGGTTAGGTTATTTATTTGAAAAGTTTTTTTTGATTCTTGAGGTAGGCCTGTATTGCTATAACCTTCCTTCTCAGAACTGCTTTGGCTGTATCCCAAAGCTTTTGGACAGTTGTGTTTTCATTTATTTCCATGTACATTTTTATTTTTTCATTTCTTGGTTGAACCATTCATTGTTTGGTAGCATGTTATTTAACCTCCATGTATTTGCTTCTTTCCAGATTTTTTCTTGTGGTTGACTGCTAGTGTTACAGCATTGTGGTCAGAAAAGATGCACCATAGGACTTTGATCTTTTAAATTTGTTCAGGCTTGTTTTGTGGACTAATATGTGATCTATTCTGGAGAATATTATATGAGCACTTGAAAAGAATGTATATTCGGTTGTTTTAGGATGGAATGTTCTGAATATATCCGCTAAATCCATCTGGTCCAGTGTGTCCCTCAAAGCCGTTGTTTCCTTGTTGATTTGCTGTTTAGATGATCTATCCATAGATGTAAATGAGGTGTAAAAGTCCCCTCTATTACTATATTATTATCAATTAGTTCCTTTATGTTTGTTATTAACTGTTTCATGTATTTGGGTGCTCCCATGTTGGGGGCATAAATATTTATAATTGGTATCTCTTCTTGCTGGATTGTTCCCTTTATTATGATATAGTGCTCTTCTTTGTCTCTTGTTACAATCTCTGTTTTAAAGTCTAGTTTGTCTGCTATAATTATTGATACTCTGGCTTTCTTTTGACATCCATTTGCATGGTAAATGTTTCTCTATCCCTTCACTTTGAGTCTGCAGGTGTCTTTAGGTCTAAAATGAGTCTTTGGTAGGCAGCGTATAGATGGGTCTTATTTTTTTCCATTCTGTCACCATGTGTTATTTGATTGAGTGTTTAGTCCACTTACATTCAAGTTAGTTACTGGTAGTTACTTATTTATTGTCAGTTTATTATTTGTTTTGTGGCTGTTTCTGAAGAGTTTCTCTGATCCTTTCTTGTCTTTCTCTCTTTCATCATTTGCTATTTGTATGGTTTGCCTTGGGAACCCAAAGTCACGGAGCAAAAGGGCACCTCAGTCTCTCAGATATCTTGGTGGATCTGTAAACTCTTACAGTGTACAAGTGGACCTCATTACTGGACTCAGTTGTCTGGATGCATGGCTTCTATTGAATCTCATTTCAGTACTCTCTTGCTCTCTGGTTAACTCCTAGGTATTATTTAGAAGTTCTTCCTAAACATGCTTAATTAATTTTTTTATTTTTCATTATGCTCAATTAGCCAACATATAGTACATCTTGTTTTTGTTGTAGTGTTCAGTGTTTCACTAGTTGTGTACAACACCCAGTGCTCATCCCAACACGTGCCCTCCTTAATACCCATCACCCAGTCACCCCATTCTCCCCACCCCCTTCCCTTCTTCAACCCTCAGTTTGTTTCCTGGAGTCCAGAGTCTCTCATGGTTTATCTCCCTCTCTGATTTCTTCCCATTCATTTTTCACTCCCTTCCCCTGTGGTCTTCTATTCCTTATGTTCCACTTATGAGTGAAGCCATATGGTAATTGTCTTTCTCTGCTTGGCTTATTTCACTTGGCATAAATCCCCTCCAGTTCCATCCATGTCAATGCAAATGGTCGGTATCCATCGTTTCTGATGGCTGAGTAATATTCCATTGTATATATGTACCACATCTTCTTTATCCATTCGTCTGTTGAAGGGCATCTCAGTTCCTTCCACAGTTTGGCTATTATGGATATTGCTGCTATGAACATTGGGGTGCATGTGCCCCTTCTTTTACTACATTTGTATCTTTGGGTAAATACCTAGTAGTGTAATTGCTGGGTCATAGGGTAGCTCTATTTTTAATGCTTGGAGAACCTCTATGCTGTTTTCCAGAGTGGCTGTACCAGCTTCCATTCCCACCAACAGTACAAGAGGGTTCCCTCTTCTCCACAACCACACCAACACTTGTTAATTTTGTCCATTCTAGCTGGTGTAAGGTGGTATCTCATTGTGGTTTTGATTTGTATCTCCCTGATGGTTAACATAATTAATTTATTTTTTTAATTTTTTATTTTTATGTTAATCACCATACATTACATCATTGGTTTTTGATGTAGAGTTCCATGATTCATTGTTTGTGCATAACACCCAGTGCTCCATGCAGAATATGCCCTCTTTAATACCCATCACCAGGCTAACCCAACCCCCCACCCTCCTCCCCTCTAGAACCCTCAGTTTGTTTTTCAGAGTCCATAGTCTCTCATGGTTCGTCTCCCCCTCCGACTTACTCCCCTTCATTCTTCCCCTCCTGCTATCTTCTTCTTTTTCTTTTTTCTTAACATATGTTGCATTATTTGTCTCAGAAGTACAGATCTCTGATTCCACAGTCTTGCACAATTCACAGGGCTCACCATAGCAAATACCCTCCCCAATGTCTGTCACCCAGCCACTGCATCCCTCCCACCACCCACCACTCCAGCAACACTCAGGTTGTTTCCTGAGATTAAGAATTCCTCATATCAGTGAGGTCATATGATACATGCCTTTCTCCGATTGACTTATTTCACTCAGCATAACACCCTCCAGTTCCATCCACGTTGTTGCAAATGGCAAGATCTCATTCCTTTTGATGGCTGCGTAATATTCCATTGTGTACCTATACCACATCTTCTTTATCCATTCATCTGTCGATGGACATCTTGGCTCTTTCCACAGTTTGGCTATTGTGGACATTGCTGCTATAAACATTGGGGTGCACGTACCCCTTCGGATCCCTACATTGGTATCTTTGGGTAAATACCCAGGAGTGCAATTGCTGGGTCCTAGGGTAACTCTATTTTCAACTGTTTGAGGAACCTCCATACTGTTTTCCAGAGTGGTTGCACACTTGCATTCCCACCAACAGTGTAGGAGGGTTCCCTTTTCTCCGCATCCCCGCCAACATCTGTCATTTCCTGACTTGTTAATTTTAGCCATTCTGACTGGTGTGAGGTGGTATCTCATTGAGGTTTTGATTTGGATTTCCCTGATGCCGATGATGCTGAGCACTTTTTCATGTGTCTGTTGGCCATTTCGATGTCTTCTTTGGAAAAATGTCTCTTCATGTCGTCTGCCCATTTCTTGATTGGATTATTTGTTCTTTGGGTGTTGAGTTTGATAAGTTCTTTATAGATTTTGGATACTAGCCCTTTATCTGATATGTCATTTGCAAATATTTTCTCCCATTCTGTCGGTTGTCTTTTGGTTTTGTGGACTGTTTCTTTTGCTGTGCAGAAGCTTTTTATCTTGATGAAATCCCAATAGTTCATTTTTGCCCTTGCTTCCATTGTCTTTGGCGATGTTTCTAGGAAGAAGTTGCTGCAGCTGAGGTCGAAGAGGTTGCTACCTGCGTTCTCCTTTAGGATGTTGATGGACTCCTGTCTCAGGTTTAGGTCTTTCAGCCTTTTGGAGTCTATTTTTGTGTGTGGTGTAAGGAAATGGTCCAGTTTCATTCTTCTGCATGTGGCTGTCCAATTTTCCCAACACCATTTGTTGAAGAGACGGTCTTTTTTCCATTGGACATTCTTTCCTGCTCTGTCAAAGATGAGTTGGCCATAGAGTTGAGGGTCCAATTCTGGGCTCTCTTTCTCTTCCACTGATCTATGTGTCTGTTTTTGTGCCAGTACCATACTGTCTTGATGATGACAGCTTTGTAATAGAGCCAGAAGTCCGGAAATGTGATGCTGCCAGCTTTGCTTTTCTTTTCAACATTCCTCTGGCTATGCAGGGTCTCTTCTGGTTCCATACAAATTTTAGGATTATTTGTTCCATTTCTTTGAAAAAAGTGGATGGTATTTTGATGGGGATTGCATTGAACGTGTGGATTGCTCTAGGTAGCAGTGACATATTCACAATGTTTGTTCTTCCAATCCATGAGCATGGAACGTTTTTCCATTTCTTTTTGTCTTCAATTTCTTTCATGAGGATTTTATAGATCCTTTATATAGATATATATATAGATAGATATATTCTATAGATCCTTTGCCTCTTTGGTTAAATTTATTCCTAGGTATCTTATGGTTTTGGGTGTAATTGTAAATGGGACCGACTCCTTGATTTGTCTCTCTTCTGTCTTGTTGTTGGTGTATAGGAATGCCACTGATTCCTGTGCATTGATTTTATATCCTGCTACTTGACTGAATTCCTGTATGAGTTCTAGCAGTTTTGGGGTGGAGTCCTTTGGGTTTTCCACATACAGTATCATATCATCTGCAAAGAGTGAGAGTTTGACTTCCTCTTTACCGATTTGGATGCCTTTGATTTCTTTTTGTTGTCTGATTGCTGTGGCTAGGACTTCTAATACTATGTTGAATAGCAATGGTGATAGTGGACATCCCTGCCGCGTTCCTGACCTTAGGGGGAAAGCTCTCAGCTTTTCCCCATTGAGAATGATATTTGCTGTAGGTTTTTCATAGATGGCTTTTATGATATTGAGGTATGTACCCTCTGTCCCTATACTCTGAAGAGTTTTGATCAAGAAAGATGCTGTACTTTGTCAAATGCTTTTTCTGCATCTATTGAGAGGATCATATGATTCTTGTTCTTTCTTTTGTTAATGTATTGTATCACGTTGATTGATTTGCGGATGTTGAACCAACCTTGCAGCCCAGGGATAAATCCCACTTGGTCGTGGTGAATAATCATTTTAATGTAGTGTTGGATCCTATTGGCCAGGATTTTGTTGAGAATATTTGCATCCGTGTTCATCAAGTATATTGGTCTGTAATTCTCCTTTTTGATGGTGTCTTTGTCTGGTTTGGGGATCAAGGTAATGGTGGCCTCATAACAAGAATTTGGAAGTTTTCCTTCCATTTCTATTTTTTTGGAACAGTTTCAGGACAATAGGTATTAATTCTTCTTTAAATGTCTGGTAGAATTCCCCTGGGAAGCCATCTGGCTCTGGGCTTTTGTTTCTTGGGAGATTTTTGATGACTGCTTCAATTTCCTTAGTGGTTATAGGTCTGTTCAGGTTTTCTATTTCTTCCTGGTTCAATTTTGGTAGTTGATACATCTCTAGGAATGCACCCATTTCTTCCAGGTTATCTAATTTGCTGGCATAGAGTTGCTCATAATATGTTCTTATAATTGTTTGTATGTCTTCGTTGTTGATTGTGATCTCTCCTCTTTCATTCATGATTTTGTTGATTTGGGTCCTTTCTCTTCTCTTTTTGGTAAGTCTGGCCAGGGGTTTATCAATCTTGTTAATTCTTTCAAAGAACCAGCTACTACTTTTGTTGATCTGTTCTACTGTTCTTTTGGTTTCTATTTCATTGATTTCTGCTCTGATCTTTATTATTTCTCTTCTCCTGCTGGGTTTAGGCTTTATTTGCTGTTCTTTCTCTAGCTCCTTTAGGCGTAGGGTTAGGTTGTGTATTTGAGACGTTTCTTGTTTCTTGAGAAAGGCTTGTATTGCTATATACCTTCCTCTCAGGACTGCCTTTTCTGTATCCCAAAGATTTTGATCAGTTGTGTTTTCATTTTCGTTGGTTTCCATGAATTTTTTTAAGTCTTCTTTAATTTCCTGGTTGACCCATTCACTCTTTAGTAGGATGCTCTTTAACCTTCATGTATTTGATTTCTTTCTGACTTTCCTCTTGTGTTGAGTTCTAGTTTCAAAGCATTGTGGTCTGAAAATATGCAGGGAATAATCCCAATCTATGGTACCAGTTGAGACCTGATTTGTGACCTAGTATGTGGTGAATTCTGGAGAATGTTCCATGGGCACTGGAGAAGAATGTGTATTCCGTTGCTTTGGGATGGAATGTTCTGAATATGTCTGTGAAGTCCATTTGTTCCAGTGTTTCATTTAAAGTCTTTATTTCCTTGTTGATCTTTTGCTTAGATGATCAGTCCATTTCAGTCAGGGGGTGTTAAATTCCCCCACTATTATTGTATTGTTGTCAATGTGTTTCTTTGCTTTTGTTATTATTTGGCTTATATAATTGGCTGCTCCCATGTTAGGGGCATAGATATTTACAATTGTTAGATCTTCTTGTTGGATAGACCCTTTAAGTAGGATATAGTGTCCTTCCTTATCTCTCATTACAGTCTTTGTTTTAAAGTCTAATTTGTCTGATATAAGGATTGCCACCCCAGCTTTCTTTTGGTGTCCGTTAGCATGGTAAATGGTTTTCCACCCCCTCACTTTCAATCTGGGGGTGTCTTTGGGTCTCAAATGAGTCTCTTGCAGACAGCATATGGATGGGTCTTGTTTTTTATCCCAATCTGATAGCCTGTGTCTTTTGATTGGGGCATTTAGCCCATTTACATTCAGGGTAACTATTGAAAGGTGTGAATTCAGTGCCATTGTATTGCCTGTAAGGTCGCTGTTCCTGTATATTGTCTGTGTTCCTTTCTGATCTATGCTGCTTTTAGGCTCTCTCTTTGCTTAGAGGACCCCTCTCAATATTTCTTGGAGGGCTGGTTTCGTGTTTGCAAATTCCTTTCGTTTTTGTTTCTCATGGAAACTTTTTATCTCTCCTTCAGTTTTCAATGACAGCCTAGCTGGATATAGTATTCTTGGCTGCATATTTTTCTCATTTAGTGCTCTGAAGATATCATGCCAGTCCTTTCTGGCCTGCCAGTCTCTGTGGATACGTCTGTTGCCAATCTAATGTTTCTACCATTGTGGGTTACATATCTCTTCTCCTGAGCTGCTTTCAGGATTTTCTCTTTGTCTCTGAGACTCGTAAGTTTTACTATTAGATGTTGGGGTGCTGACCTATTTTTCTTGATTTTGAGAGGGGTTCTCTGTGCCTCCTGGATTTTGATGCCTGTTTCCTTCCTCACATTAGGGAAGTTCTCTGCTATTATTTGCTCCAATATAGCTTCTGCCCCTCTCTCTCTTTCTTCTTCTTCTGGGATCCCAATTATTCTAATGTTGTTTCATCTTATCGTATCGCTTATCTCTCGAATTCTGCCCTCGTGATCCTGTAGTTGTTTCTCTCTCTTTTTCTCAGTCTCTTTATTTTGCATCATTTGGTCTTCTATATCGCTGATTCTCTCTTCTGCCTCATTTATCCTAGCAGTTAGTGCCCCCATTTTTGATTTCACCTCATCAATAGCCTTTTTGATTTCGGCTTGGTTAGATTTTAGTTCTTTCATTTCTCCAGAAAGGGTTTCTCTAATAACTTCCACACTTTTTTCAAGCCCAGCTAGTATCTTTAAAGTCATGATTCTGAACTCTAGGTCTGACATCCTACTAATGTCCGTATTGAGTAGGTCCCTGGCTGATGGTACTACTGTTGTTCTTTTTGCTGAGGTGATTTTTTTTCGTCTTGGCATTTTGTCCAGAAGAGATTCGATGAATGAGAGAACAAAATGCTAACAGTTAACAACGTCCCCAGCAAATAAACTGTATACAAATCAGAAAAAACCTGAAACCAGGGGAAAAGAAAGGGAAAGAAAGAAAAAGGAAAGAGAAAAAAAAACAAAAAGAAAAATATAAAAACAAAAACAGAACAATACAAAAAAAAAACCCAGAATATGATCAAATATGATCAGGTTAGTGCATAGATCAGTGCGACACACTAGATTTTGGGTGTATTTTGGTCTTTTAGAAAAAAGTGCCTCCTAAAATTTTAAATGAAGAAAGACTTATATATGTACAAAGTAAGGATTGATACAATGAAGGGATGGAAGATGATTGTAAAGATGAAAATTATCAAAGATTTTATAAAAGGATTTGATAAGATAAGAAGTTGTTTGAAAAAAGAAAGAAGAAGATTTAAAAAAAAAGAAAAAAAAGGGAGACAATGTGATCAGGCAGGAGACTAGAACAAAGCCATACACTAGTGATTTAGGGTATATTTTGATCTGTTAGAAGAAACTGTGTATCAAAATTTTAAAGAGAGAACAACTTATATATATGTGCCAAAAATAAGGGTAACTACTATAAAGGGATAAAATATGACTTTAAAAATGAAAAAAAAATGTTTTTTTAAAAAGGGATTGATAAGATGTTGGTTGAAAAAGGGAAAATGAAAAATTAAAAAAAAGTTAAAAATATTAACTTTGAAAAACTAATGAATCATGGTAAAAAAAAGCCATGAATTCTATTTGCAGTATTCCCCTCGCGCTGGAGTTCTCCTGTTCTCTTTGATCAGTAAACTTGGTCTTGGCTTTCTGGTGTTTGTGCTGATCTTCTGGGGGAGGGACCTGTTGTGGTGGTCCCAGATGTCTTTGCCAGAGGTGGAATTGCCCTGCCCTTGTCGGTCTGGGCTAAGCAAGCTGCTCGGGTTTGCTCTCAGGAACTTTTGTTCCCTGCAAGTTCTGGTACAGCTTTGGAGGACCAGGGTGAAAATGGTGGCCTCTGAATCTCCAACTAGAGTAGCTGAGAACTTGGGGCCCCGCTCCTCAGTGCGCCCCCAGAGAAAAGCAGTCCCTCCCCTGTCCCCGGTCTCCGGCAGCACTCCGTGCTCACCTGGCCTGTGACCGAGTGTTTCTATCTCTGGCACCCGACCCCATGTGGAGTCTCCAAACCCAGCAAATCCCTGCGGTGTGCTCCTGTGCCATTCCTCCTGGGGAGGAAGGGGAGTCTCCCCGGATCTGCCACTTGTTGGGTCCCTGCTGGAGGAGCAGTGGTCCAACTGGGCCGCGGATCACAGTTTATGGCAACCCCGAGCTGAGACCCCACGCCTCGGCTCCGTCTCGGCAACCGGCTTCCCCCTCTGATACCTGGGAGCTCTGCTGCACTCAGGCACCCCTGGTTTTTCTGTGACCCCAAGGGTCCTGAGATCACACTGTCCTGCAAGAGTTCCACCCTCCACTTAGCCACTGGAGCGACGTCCCTCAGCGGAGCCAACTTCTAAAAGGTCTGATTTTGTGCTCCAGTCTCTATCACTTGCCAGAAGCGGCCGTCGGAGGCCCCTTCCCCCGCCGTCTCTTCTCCCGAATATTGCCTCGGATTCACTTCTCTGCACGTCCTACCTTCCAGTAAGTGGTTGCTTCTCTGTTCAGAGAGTTGTTGCTACTCTCTTCTTCGATCTCCTGTTGATTTTGTAGGTGTTCAGAATGGTTTGATCCTTATTCAGCTGAATTCCTGAGACCAGATGAAACCCAGGTCTCCTACTCCTCCGCCATCTTGCTCTGCCCCACTAACATAATTAATTTTTAAAAATTGTCTTCAGTGGGAGGGCTTCTCCAAATTACTCCCTCATTAGCCGATATGGCAGCTTCAGCTCTTACTTCAGACATTTTTTTTTTTGTATCATTCTTTTATTCTTTGGGACTTTCATTAGGTATATTTTGAATCTGCTCCCTCTACCCTGAATATCGTCTAAGGTTTCCACCATAGTTTCTATTTCTTTTTCTGAGTTGTAATTTTAGCAATTTATTTAGTTCAATCTTATAGTATTTTCCTTCTTCCATCCTGTTTCTAATCTGCTGTAAAAGCTTTCTAAGTGTTATTTCAAATCATATTTTTCATTCTTTTTCAAAAATACTTCTTATACTTATTTTTTGATGTTCGATATTTACCTTTGTAAACGTATCACATAGTTATTTTATATTATGATTCCAGCGTCTTAAGTTGTTGATATCTGTTTTTTGTTGTTTCTTCTGGTGTTTTATTTACTTGTGTGTAGGTTGATTTTTGATTGTAAATTCAAATTTGGTCATCATTAATCTGGCAAAGTTGACAAAGTTGGAAGTCTAAATTGAGAGTTTTTTTCCTCCAGCAAGAAATTATATCTCTTATATGTTACATTTCTTATACCTTATATTTCTTATACTCATATTTCTCACACCCTGAAAGCCAGGGTGTGCTATTGAGCAATGATCGTTTTATTCCCAGTCCAAGGTCTTTGAGTTAATATGTGAGTCTCAGATTCAGTTTTTCTATCTTGCTTCTGGGACAAGACTTTGTCTCCATATCACAGTTCTGAGATAAATTCTTGTCCTCAGTGCAGCCCTTGTCTTCTGGATGTAGTTACTGCTCACCATTCTGATACCAGCACACTGTTTACTCCTTATTTGCAATTTTTCTTATTTCTAAAATCCCAGCAGTGCAATAAAAATGAGATTTTACCCAGAATCTAGTTGTTTTGTCAGGCAAAGACCTTCAGAGTACCTAATGTAGGACACTGAAAGAAGTAGAAACTTTATTCTAAAATTTTAATTCTGCTTTGAGAGTCCATTATAAAAATTAAATTGTTAAAATTATAAAAATAAAATTATAAAAATAATATAAAAATCATAAAAAATAAAATTCCTTGGGGACGCCTGGGTGGCTCAGTTGGTTAAGTGTCTGCCTTCAGTTTGGGTTGTGATCCTAGGATCCTAGGGATCCTTGCTCAGTGGGGAGCCTGCTTCTCCCTCTCTCTGCCTGCTGCTCCCCCCCTACTTGTGCTTGTGTTATCTCTGTCAGGTAAAGAAATGAAATCTTAAAAAAAAAAAAAAAAAGATTCACTGGGTGAAAATGTTGACTTTGCAAACTATTTAGAAAGCTAAATTTAAATTCATATTCATTTTCTTCTAGTTATTTAGACCTGGTCTTTGTAAGTACTTAAAAAATGTCTCAGATGATACTGTGGGGAAAAAATGCCACAGACAACAACATGAAGAGTATAGCTCTTTGTAAACTCCTGAATTTATTCATAGTAGGGCTGCATTCCATTGGTACTCTTTTTATTTAAACTTTTTAAAATTTGAGTATAGTTCACAGAATGTTAAATTAGTTTCAGGTGTCCAAAATAGTGATTCAAAATCTCCATGTGTTATGCTCACCAGAAGTGTAGCTGCTATCTCTCACCATGCAATGCTATTAGAATATGTTGACTGTATTCTCTATGCTGTACTTTGTGTTCCCATGACTTACTCTCTTTTTTTAAAACTGATTGCTAGATTAGTAAATTTTAAGCCTACTACACATTGGAAATACCTGCAAGGACTTTAAACAAATTCCTTAAGCTTAACCCAGATTAGCTCATTCAGATTCTTAGGTGATGGGGAACTAGAAAAGTGGGACCCAGGAATTTGTCTTTTTTTTTTTTTTAGAGATTTATTTATTTATTTTAGATAGAGAGCTAGAGAACGTGCATGAGAGGGGGTCGGCAGAGCAGAGGGAGAGGAAGAGAATCTCAAGCCAACTCCTTGCTGAGCTCAGAGCCCGATGTGAGCTTGATCTCATGACCTTGAGATCATAATCCGAGCCGAAATCAAGAGCTGGATGCTCAACTGACTCAGCCACCCAGGTGCCCCAGGAATTTGCATTTTGAATAAGCTAACAGGTAATTCTAATGTGCAACCAAGTTTAGGAGCCACAGATCTAGAAAACGTCTGCTTTGCTTTTGCCAGTGAGAGATATTTTAAGGGTTTTTCTCTGAAATTCATTTATCAACTATTCCTTTGCTTAGAAATTCCTCCCCCCCCCATTTATTTGCTGTGCACATAAAAAGTGCTATGGAGGACATAAGATAAATAAAACACATCTTCAAGGAGTTTATAGTCTATATGGTAGGATTAGACATGCACTCATATATCTTGCATAAGGTATTTGCAATATCATAAGACAAAGTTCAGTGTTGAAAAGGAAGCGACTGTGGGAATTCCTACATCAGGGCTATTGGCCAAGATAGGAAGTTGAGACTTTAATGGATATTTTAAAAGCCTTAAGAGAGAAGAAACAAAAACATAGTCCTCAAAGGCCTTGGGTCAGTTAGGCAGAGATTTAGTGAACACAACAGAAAAGTTTCCTTTTTCTTTTTTAACCAGTTGTTCGAATTCCCTGGAATTGTAAGAGTATAACAATATACTCTCTAGCCTTTGCTAAATAGCTGTGCAAAATGGCTTTCAGCCTTGAATAACTGTGGTAATAGAACCATCACGGGTGGAAAGATGCCTTCCTGCCAATAAATATTTACTACTGAGGTTTGGATTTAGGGCAACAATTATCATCTCCATGTTGATTCTTTGCTAGTAAGTTAATGATTTTCTCACCTGCACATGGTGTCCTATAGCTATTTTGGTTCATCATTAGTTGGAAAGAGTAACAACCTGTAGGCTGAATCAGTCTGACATACAGTTTGAAGATGAAAAGGACAAGGAAGGGAAAAGATGTTGCCTTTGAAATACACAGTTGCAGCATACTTGATAGTGTAGAACAAAGACTCTGATGATTCTTGTAGGTTTTAACTTTACAGTGAGCTTTAGCAAACTTCTTAACTGTTCCATGAAGAAGTTGCCTCTGTCATTTCCTGTCATCTAACCCAAGTTGTTTCCTTCCTTAACCACAGGTTACAATTATACTTTACTTTTTCTCCTTCTTCTTTATCTCTCATATTAGAATGTAGCTATCTGAGACAATAGATAGTGTCTGTTTAGTTCCACCTTTGAATCCCCATAGCCTAGAAATGTTGAACACAGTGCTTGTTAAATATTTGTTGAATAAATGAAATGCTGAAGTGCTTCAACAGTGGTGGGATGCTGAATGTCTACTGCAAAAAATCCAAATTCATAGCAAATATACTCATTCTTTTATTTCACTTCATAAGTAATCTCCTTTGACATCTTTGGGGTGCCATTTAATACTTATATTTTAGTTACCTCCTTTGTTAAGGCAAAGAAAGCATCTCTTAACTGGCTTCTGATAGTCTCTGCTTGCAACCCATCCTAAATGTGGCTGCTAGACCACTTTTTCTAGAACATTTTTTCCTGTCAGGCCTCTCTTGAAAGCATTCCATAGCATCTGATTATTTAGAGAATACTATAGAATATTCATTGGACTGCTTCCTCTACTTTAATTTCAGCTTTCTTATCCAACGTTACTCCTCTTCTCCCTTGGTGAAATTTCTACCTCATTCACGTTTACAGATCTGTCTTCTCCCACAGCCTTTTGCTTCCTTCATATATATCATGGATGATCTCACTTGATGGCATGGCTGATTCCATTTCGTATGCTACTTATCTTTCATCTATTTGTTAAAATCCTATCCGTTAAAAGACTCAACTGTAAATGAAGGCTTCCACATTAGTCTTACCCGTGGAATTATTCCTTCTTCCTTATTGTACCAAAGCCCAAATATCCCTTTATTTTCCCTGATAACATCATATGCTTATTATCTGATTTTCACATATAAATTTTCTTGTGTGTGTAGTCTACATATCCAAGTATCTTATAAATCCCCCTGTTTATATGGCTAGGTATTTCCCTACATCTTTACTCAGTACCATGGATAGGGTGGACACTCAAAAACCAACTGCTGAACAAATAAATAAATTAATAAATAACTTTTGGAAGAGCAGTATGTTAAGAGAGGGAACTAGATCTGGTATGTTGGATAATTTTGGTCTCCTCTTTTGATAGTGACTGGTCGATACTGGATACCTTGTGCACAGAGTTGAGCATTCTTGGCTGAGCAAAATACCATAATCACTGGAGATAGAGGAAGTGGCATATGGTATGCAATAAGTTCAATTGAAGTGTATAAAATTGACTTGTTTGTAGGTAGAAAATGGTCAGATATTGATAGGTTAATATTGTTCAACTTAATATTTCCTGATCTTAAATTTTAGATTATTTCAAACTTACTCTTTTTTACCTTGTGAAAATCTTGATACTCCTCTCAGAATTTGTGCCAATGAATTAGTTCATGTGTGAGTCTATCATCAAACAGTTGGCATATATGCAGATCATTTAGGTGTGGTGTAGCTATGGTTAGGCTGGCTTGAAATCTATAGATGGATAAGACTGACTACTGCCCTTTCTAAGGAGAATAGATGAAAATCAATATTCTGGTACTAAATGGCAGAGTTATCACATTCCTTGTTAATACACAGCTAATTTGTCTATTTATTTAAATGTTATGTATAGGAGCCTTGTAAAGTAATATGTCATGAATTTCCTTAGAACTAGGAATCTTTAAATATTTTTTTGTTGTTGTTTATCTGAGAGAGAGAATGAGAGAGAGAACACGAGGGGGGGAGGGTCAGAGGCAGAAGCAGACTCCCTGCTGAGCAGGGAGCCCAACGTGGGACTCGATCCTGAGACTCCAGGATCATGACCTGAGCTGAAGGCAGTCGCTTAACCAACTGAGCCACCCAGGCACCTGAACTAGGAATCTTTGATCAAAATTCAGCTCTCTAATTTTCATATCAATATTGGGTCTTGTATTAGTAACAGTTTCTAATTATGTTCAGCAAGGTTAACTCTACTAATGTGCTTATGTTTCCTGCTATGTAGTATTTTTTGACCATATGGAGTCTTTAATTTGCATTTAGTGTTTGCTCTCCATCTTCTCAATGGACTACAGAACATCGACAAATGACTAATCACTGAGGGAAGAAATTTAGGGGCTCAAACCAGGGCAAGCCAGTAATGAGCAGCTTCCTTGGCATGAAATATTTTACTTCTGCTTCTCAAGCTATACTTAAGATGTGCAAACAAATCCATAAGTTGTTCACATTATACTCTCTCTCTCTCTCTTTTTTTTTTTTTGACTCTCCACTTGGAAAACATAAAGTCAGGACTTCCTATCATGTGCTAAGTCTGATATTGAGATCCTGACTGCCTAGAGGTCCTTCGCTGGAAGAAATCTGGGATGTTGTCTAGAGGAGGTGCCCTGCATTTTGTGAGCCTTATGTATAGTCAGTGACTTACTGTAGGGAGATTAAGTGTGATGCTAGAGTTTGAACAGAAACAAAAACAATAATTTAGTTTTTAAATTAAAACAGTTGGATTTCTGAGTTGGAACAAGACTCTTGCAATATTTCAGCTTATTTTTGACCTTCTGGAACCACTCCTAAACTGTAGTTCTGACACCTTACTTGGACAATAAATGCCAACTCTAATTAGTATGTCCTTATGCCTCCTGTCTGTAAAACAGAGATAAAACTGTATTACCTTTTTCATTGTGGACTAATAACCTCTTGTCAGGTAAACTTAACCAAAGAGGAAAGTCAGAGCCACCTAAATAAAATAACTAAGTAATTTTGACAGAGGGAAGTGTATTTATAATCTTTCTTTATGTTTTAATGTGAGTTGTCTTCTTCCTTCACTCCTTCCATTTCTTTCTTCATTCTTTTCTCCTTTTTTTCTTTATTCTGTTGTCCTCAGAGCCCAGTTAGACTTTCCAATAGAGACTGAGGGAAAGAGTGTTTGGAAAGGGTAACTGTCAGTTGCATTTAGCTGAATTAATGTTTTAGGTATATGGAAAACCCAGGGTGCTATGATGGACATAAATTGAGAAAATTCATGTGTGAGGATTAGAAAATTGGCAGGGGAACTAAAAAAAAAAAAGCTAAAATATAAATTTATCTTGAAAGAGGAACACAACATTGATGACACCAGTTTTCTAGAGAGGGTGGCAACACTAGGTGAAGGTGATAAACAGTCTGTTCTCGAGGGGTTGGGACAGTAACATGTAAAACCTTAAGATCTAAGCAGGGTTCAGTAATTGGAAGTCTTCTTTGTTAGACTCTGAATTCATTAAGGGCCAAGATGTGTCATGTATTATAATACTTGCTTCTATTCCAGAGTCTGGCACATTGAGGTGGTGAGAGTTTTTTAAAGTAATGGATAGATGGATGAATTAGGGATCTGGCCAAGATGAAACTCTGGCAGCTTCTGCAATATGATTTCTATAGTCTATGATGATTTCCAGCTCTTGGATTTCCGGCTTCCATCCTGTAACTCACATTTACCTCTTCATTTTGAACATGAAGGCTTGAAATACTGCTTTCTCTCCTGGTGTCACTGTCAATTAACCTGTCACAGCAAGGCTGTGCCTAAGGAATAAATGGTGTAGGGTGACAGTGATGTGCCATTTACTGATGGTGATTTTGAATTTGGTGTGTGTGTGTGTGTGTGTGTGTGTGTGTGTGTGTGTGTGTCTTATGACTCTTAAATTTTACTCCTTGCTATACTAATATATGTTCATTGTTTAAAAAATAGAAAATAAGTAAAACCTCAGATTACTCATAATCCTATCACCTAGAGACAATCACTCTTAATATTTTGAGTCCTATTCTTATAGGATTTTTATTCATTTATTCCTATTCTTCCTAGTCATTGAAGTGTAAGGATATATATATATATATTAACATATATATACACTTAAATGATTATATACATAAATTCAAATGAGTATATCAGTATCATTGAACATGTTACAGAATAATTCCTTCATAGATTTTTTGAAGTGAGCACAGTTCTTCAAAGGAAATGAGGATCAGGAAAAAAATGAAATGTAAGCCACATTTCTATAAATAGTAGGAAAATGTTAATGTATTTATTATTAAAACATCATGGACTAGATAGTGACTGACTCAAAATCAGCATAGATCACTGCCTTCCAATTGATACAGACACAAAAAGATAGACTCACTGTTAGTGAGGATATGGGGAAATGGGCATGCCCATATTCAGTTTGTGGAACTATACACTAGTGCTATTTTTATGGAAATCACTATTGTATATTTACTATTTGTATATTTTGTATTTGTGCTTTGAAATTACTCTTTGTATATTTAACTTCGATTATGGAAAATTTAAAACATATACAAAAGTAGAGAAAATTTCATAGTAAGCCTTCATGTATCTCCATCACCCAGTTAGAAAAATGAAAAAGTCAAATTTTGTTTCATCTACACCCTAATCATTAGTCAACAGTGCCCATTATTTTAAAGCAAATCTAATATGCAATTTTATTATTAATTTATAGTATTATATCCAAAAGGCAAGGATTGCTTAAAAAAATCACAACACCAATATCAAATCTAAAAAATTTAACAGTAATTTCTTAATATCCTTAATGTTCAAGTTTCCCAGGTTCTCATTTTCTTTTCCAATTTGTTTGAGTCAGGCTCCAAATAGGGTCATCAGTTGTAATTAGATGACATGTCTCAAGTCTTTTTTAAACAGTGAGTTCATATGCCACCTCTTTTTTTCTTGTAGTTTTTTGGTTCAGGAAACCAGATGTTTTTGCTTAGAAGGTTTCCATATTTTGAATTTTGCTGATTTCATCCCAAGTTGTTGTTTACCTATTTGATTTCTTTGAGGTACATGCAGTTCATATGGTAAGGGCAGAAGAGATATTTTCTCTCTACCTTTTCTCTTCCTCTATTTTTTTTTCTTTTTAATTAATTTTCAGTCTAACAAGTTGGTTCATTAGCATCTGAAAGTGGTCAGTGATTTTTTTTTTCTTAGTGTCCTTATAAATTCATGGATTGAAAGTACTACATGTTTGAGAAAATTGTACTTAATGATTCTTTTTTTAAAATTTTTTATTGTTATGTTAATCACCATACATTACATCATTAGTTTTTTTTTAAATTTTTTATTGCTATGTTAATCAGCATACATTACATCATTAGTTCTTGATGTAGTGTTCCATGATTCATTGTTTGTGCATAACACCCAGTGCTCCACGCAGAATGTGCCCTCTTTAATACCCATCACCAGGCTAACCCATCCCCCCAGCCCCCTTCCCTCAAGAACCCTCAGTTTGTTTTTCAAAGTCCATAGTCTCTCATGGTTCGTCTCCCCTCTGAATTCCCCCAACTTCATTTTTCCCTTCCTACTCTCTTCTTTTTTTTTTTTTTAACATATAATGTATTATTTATTTCAGAGGTACAGGTCTGTGATTCAACAATCTTGCACAATTCACAGCGCTCACGATAGCACATACCCTCCCCAATGTCTTTCACTCAGTCACCCCAACCCTCCCATCCCCCAGCACTCCAGCAACCCTCATTTTCTTTCCTGAGATTAAGAATTCCTCATATCAGTGAGGTCATATGATACATGTCTTTCTCTGATTGACTTATTTCACTCAGCATAACACCCTCCAGTTCTATTCATGTCGTTGCAAATGGCAAGATCTCATTCCTTTTGATGGCTGCATAATATTCCATTGTGTATATATACCACTTCTTCTTTATCCATTCATCTGTCGAAGGACATCTTGGCTCTTTCCACAGTTTGGCTATTGTGGACATTGCTGCTATAAACATCGGGGTGCACATACCCCTTTGGAGCCCTACATTTGTATCTTTGGGGTAAATAAACAGTAGTGCAATTGTTGGATCATACGGTACCTCGATTTTCAAATGTTTGAGGAACCTCCATGCTGTTTTCCACAGTGGTTGCACCAGCTTGCATTCCCACCAACAGTGTAGGAGGGTTCCCCTTTCTCCACATCCCCACCAACATCTGTCGTTTCCTGACTTGTTAATTTTAGCCATTCTGACTGGTGTGAGGTGGTATCTCATTGAGGTTTTGATTTGGATTTCCTTGATGCCGAGCGATGTTGAGCACGTTTTCATGGGTCTGTTGGCCATTTGGATGTCTTCTTTGGAAAAATGTCTGTTCATGTCTTCTGCCCATTTCTTGATTGGATTATTTGTTCTTTGGGTGTTGAGTTTGATAAGTTCCTTATAGATTTTGGATAGTAGCCCTTTATCTGATATGTCATTTGCAAATATTGTCTCCCATTCTGTCGGCTGTCTTTTGGTTTTGTGGACTGTTTCTTTTGCTGTGCAAAAGCTTTTTATCTTGATGAAATCCCAATAGTTCATTTTTGCCCTTGCTTCCCTTGCCTTTGGCGATGTTTCTAGGAGGAAATTGCTGCAGCTGAGGTCGAAGAGGTTGCTACCTGTGTTCTCCTTTAGGATTTTGCTGGACTCCTGTCTCAGGTTTAGATCTTTCAACCATTTGGAGTCTATTTTTATGTGTGGTGTAAGGAAATGGTCCAGTTTCATTCTTCTGCATGTGGCTGTCCAATTTTCCCAACACCATTTGTTGAAGAGACGGTCTTTTTTCCATTGGACATTCTTTCCTGCTTTGTCAAAGATGAGTTGACCATAGAGTTGAGGGTCCATTTCTGGGCTCTCTTTCTATTCCACTGATCAATGTGTCTGTTTTTGTGCCAGTACCATACTGTCTTGATGATGACAGCTTTGTAATAGAGCTGGAAGTCCGGAATTGTGATGCCGCCAGCTTTGCTTTTCTTTTTCAACATTCCTCTGGCTATGCGGGGTCTCTTCTGGTTCCATACAAATTTTAGGAATATTTGTTCCATTTCTTTGAAAAAAGTGGATGGTATTTTGTTGGGGATTGCACTGAATGTGTAGATTGCTCTAGGTAGCATTGACATCTGCACAATGTTTGTTCTTCCAATCCATGAGCATGGAAAGTTTTTCCATTTCTTTGTGTCTTCCTCAATTTCTTTCATGAGTATTTTATAGTTTTCTGAGTACAGATCCTTTGCCTATTTGGTTAAATTTATTCCTAGGTTACTTATGGTTTTGGGTGCAATTGTAAATGGGATCGACTCCTTGATTTGTCTCTCTTCTATCTTGTTGTTGGTGTATAGGAATGCCACTGATTTCTGTGCATTGATTTTATATCCTGCTACTTTACTGAATTCCTGTATGAGTTCTACAGGTTTTGGGGTGGAGTCTTTTGGGTTTTACACATACAGTATCATATCTGCAAGGAGTGAGAGTTTGACTTCCTCTTGGCCCATTTGGATGCCTTTGATTTCTTTTTGTTGTCTGATTGCTGTGGCTAGGACTTCTAATACTATGTTGAATAGCAGTGGTGAGAGTGGACATCCCTGCCGCGTTCCTGACCTTAGGGGAAAAGCTCTCAGCTTTTCCCCATTGAGAATGATATTCACTGTAGGTTTTTCATAGATGGCTTTTATGATATTGAGGTATGTACCCTATGTCCCTATACTCTGAAGAGTTTTGATCAAGAAAGATGCTGTACTTTGTCAAATGCTTTTTCTGCATCTATTGAGAGGATCATATGATTCTTGTTCTTTCTTTTGTTAATATATTGTATCACGTTGATTGATTTGCGGATGTTGAACCAACCTTGCAGCCCAGGAATAAATCCCACTTGGTCATGGTGAATAATCCTTTTTATGTACTGTTGGATCCTATTGGCTAGTATTTTGGTGAGAATTTTTAATCCATGTTCATCAAGGAAATTGGTCTGTAATTCTCCTTTTTGATGGGGTCTTTGTCTGGTTTGGGATCAAGGTAATGGTGGCCTCATAAAAAGAGTTTGGAAGTTTTCCTTCCATTTCTATTTTTTGGAACAATTTCAGGACAGTAGGTATTAATTCTTCTTTAAATGTTTGGTAGAATTCCCCTGAGAAGCCATCGGGCCCTGGGCTTGTTTTTTGGGAGATTTTTGATGAGTGCTTCAATTTCCTTAGTGGTTATAGGTCTGTTCAGGTTTTCTATTTCTTCCTGGTTCAATTTTGGTAATTGATACATCTCTAGGAATGCACCCATTTCTTCCAGGTTATCTAATTTGCTGGCATAGAGTTGCTCATAATATGTTCTTAGAAATGTTTGTGTTTCTTTGGTGTTCGTTGTGATCTCTTCTCTTTCATTCATGAGTCTGTTGATTTGGGTCATTTCTCTTTTCTTTTTGATCAGTCTGGCCAGGGGTTTATCAATCTTGTTAATTCTTTCAAAGAGCCAGCTCCTAGTTTCGTTGATCTGTTCTACTGTTCTTTTGGTTTCTAGTTCATTGATTTCTGCTCTGATCTTTATGATTCTCTTCTCCTCCTGAGTTTAGGCTTTATTTGCTCTTTTTTCTCTAGCTCCTTTAGGTGTAGGGTTAGGTTGTGTATTTGAGACCTTTCTTGTTTCTTGAGAAAGGCTTGTATTGCCATACACTTTCCTCTCAGGACTGCCTTTGCTGTATCCCAAAGATTTTGAACAGTTGTGTTTTCATTTTCGTTGGTTTCCATGAATTTTTTAAATTCTTCTTTAGTTTCCTGGTTGACCCATTTATTCTTTAGTAGGATGCTCTTTAGTCTCCATGTATTTGAGTTTTTTCCGACTTTCCTCTTGTGATTGAGTTCTAGTTTCAAAGCATTGTGGTCTGAAGATATGCGGGGAATAATCCTAGTCTTTTGGTACTGGTTAAGACCTGATTTGTGACCTAGGATGTGGTCAATTCTGGAGAATGTTCCATGGACACTGGAGAAGAATGTGTATTCTGTTGCTTTGGGATGCAATGTTCTGACTATGTCTGTGAAGTGCATTTGGTCCAGTGAGTCATTTAAAGTCTTTATTTCCTTGTTGATCTTTTGCTTAGATGATCTGTCCATTTCAGTCAGGGAGGTGTTAAAGTCCCCCACTATTATTGTATTGTTGTCAATGTGTTTCTTTGCTTTTGTTATTAATTGGCTTATATAATTGGCTGCTCCCATGTTAGGGGCATAGATATTTACAATTGTTCGATCTTCTTGTTGGATAGACCCTTTAAGTAGGATATAGTCTCCTTCCTCATCTCTTACTACAGTCTTTGTTTTATAATCTAATTTGTCTGATATAAGGATTGCCACCCCAGCTTTCTTTTGGTGTCCATTAGCATGGTAAATGGTTTTCCACCCCCTCACTTTCAATCTGGGGTCGTCTTTGTGTCTAAAATGAGTCTCTTGCAGACAGCATATGGATGGGTCTTGTTTTTTTAATCCAATCTGATAGCCTGTGTCTTTTGATTGGGGCATTTAGCCCATTTACATTCAGGGTAACTATTGGAAGATATGAATTTAGGGCCATTGTATTGCCTGTGAGGTGACTGTTCCTGAATATTGTCTGTGTTCGTTTCTGATCTATGCTGCTTTTAGGCTCTCTCTTTGCCTAGAGGACCCCTTCCAATATTTCTTGGAGGGGTGGTTTCGTGTTTGCCGATTCCTTTAGTTTTTGTTTGTCCTGGAAGCTTTTTATCTCTCCTTCCATTTTCAATGATAGCCTAGCTGGATATAGTATTCTTGGCTGCATATTTTTCTTGTTTAGTGCTCTGAAGATATCTTGCCAGTCCTTTCTGGCCTGCCAGGTCTCTGTGGATAGGTCTGTTGCCAGTCTAATGTTTCTACCATTGTAGGTTAAATATCTCTTCTCTCGAGCTGCTTTCAGGATTTTCTCTTTGTCTCTGAGACTCATAAGTTTTACTATTAGATGTTGGGGTGTTGACTTATTTTTATTGATTTTGAGTGGGGTTCTCTGTGCCTCCTGGATTTTGATGCCTGCTCCCTTCCCCACATTAGGGAAGTTCTCTGCTATAATTTGCTCCAATATAGCTTCTGCCCCTCTCTCTCTTTCTTCTTCTTCTGGGATCCCAATTATTCTAATGTTGTTTCATCTTATCGTATCGCTTATCTCTCGAATTCTGCCCTCGTGATCCTGTAGTTGTTTTTCTCTCTTTTTCTCAGTCTCTTTAATGTCCATCATTTGGTCTTCTATATCGCTGATTCTCTCTTCTGCCTCATTTATCCTAGCAGTTAGTGCCCCCATTTTTGATTGCACCTCATTAATAGCCTTTTTGATTTTGACTTGGTTAGATTTTAGTTCTTTCATTTCTCCAGAAAGGGTTTCTCCAATAACTTCCACCCTTTTTTCAAGTCCAGCTAATATCTTTAAAGTCATGATTCTGAACTCTAGGTCCGACATTGTACCAATATCTGTATTGAGTAGGTCTCTGGCAGACGGTACTACCTCTTGTTCTTTTTGCTGAGGTGATTTTTTTCGTCTTGTCATTTTGTCCAGAGGAGAATAGATGAATGAAAGAACAAAATGCTAACAGGTTAACAACATCCCCAGCAAATATACTGTATACGAATCAGAAAAGACCTGAAACCAGGGGAAAAGAAAGGGAAGGAAAGAAAAAAGAAAGAGAAAAAAAAAGAGAGAGAAAAGATAAAAACAAACAAAAACAGAACAAAAAACCAGAATATGATCAAATATGATCAAACTAGTGTATGGATCAGTGCCACACACTAGATTTTGGGCATATTTTGGTCTGTTAGAAGAAAATGCCTCCTAAAATTTTAAAGGAAGAACGACTTATATGTACAAAATAAGGGTTGATACAATGAATGAATGGAAGATGAGTGTAAAGATGAAAAGTATAAAAGATTGTATAAAAGAAATTGATAAGATAAGAAGTTGTTTGAAAAAAGAAAGAAGAAGATTAGAAAAGAAGAAGAAAAGAAAAAAAAAGGGAGAGAATGTGATCAGGCAGGAGACTAGAACAAAGCCATACACTAGTGATTTAGGGTACATTTTGATCTGTTAGAAGAAACTGTATCTCAAAATTTTAAAGAGATCAACTTATATATATATGTCAAAAATAAGGCTCACTACTATGAAGGGATAAAATATGTCTCTAAAAATGAAAAATAAAAAAAAAATTTTAAAAAGGGATTGATAAGATATTGGTTGAAAAAGGGAAAAATAATAATTCAAAAAAAGAAAAAAACAGTTAAAAAATTAACTTTGAAAAGCTAATGAATCATGGTAAAAAAGCCATGAATTCTATGTGCAGTATTCCGCTACCACTGGAGTTCTCCCGTTCTCCTTGATTGGTAAGGTTTTGGCTTGCTGGCTGTTCGTGCTAATCTTCTGGGGGGTGGGGCGCTGTTGCCGTGGTTCCCAAATGTCTTTGCTGGAGGCAGAATTGCCCCGCCCTTGTCGGTCCGGGCTAAGCAAGCTGCTTGGGTTTGCTCTCAGGAGCTTTTTCTCCCTGCAAGCTCTTGGTACAGCTTTGGAGGATCAGGGTGAAAATGGTGGCCTCCCAATCTCCGCCTGGAGAAGCTGAGAACTCAGGGCCCCGCTCCTCAGTGCGCCCCCAGAGAAGGGCAGTCGGTCATTCCTGTGTCCCCGGTCTCCAGGCGCACTCCGTGCTCACCCGGCCTGTGACTGAACGTTTCTATCTCTGGCACCCGACCCCGTGTGGAGTCTCCAAACCCAGCAGATCCCTGCGGTGTGCTCCCATGCCACTCCTCCAGGGGAGGAAGGGGAGTCTCCCTGGATCTGCCGCTTGTTGGGTCCCTGCTGGAGGAGCAGTGGCCCGACTGGGTGGTGGATCACAGTTTATGGAAATACCGAGCTGAGAGCCCGCGCCTCGGCTCCGTCTCTGCAGCCAGCTTCCCCGCTCCAATCCCTGGGAGCTCTGCTGCACTCACGCACCCCCCCCATCTTTCATGACCCCGAGGGTCCTGAGACTACACTGTCCGGTGAGGGTTCCACCCCCTGCTTAGCCACTGGAGCGAAGTCCCTCAGCGGAGCCGACTTCTAAAAGTTCTGATTTTGTGCTCCACGGCTCTAGCACTTGCCAGATGTGGCCGATGGAGGCCCCCTCCCCCGCTGTCTATTCTCCCGAATATCTCCTCGGAGTCACTTCTCCACACGTCCTACCTTCCAGTAAGTGGTCACTTTTCTGTTCAGAGAGTTGTTGCTATTCTTCTCTTCGATCTCCTGTTGAGTTCGTAGGTGTTCAGAATGGTTTGATCCCTATTCAGCTGAATTCCTGAGACCAGATGAAACCCAGGTCTCCTACTCCTCTGCCATCTTGCTCCGCCCTGCCTGTACTTAATGATTCTTACTGCATTTATGACCCAAGTTGCCCCAATTTTGGCCAGTGTTGTCTTTTCCAGTTGGCTCATGGGTGCTTTTGAAATGACACTTGAAGTCTTTAATAGATTTCCTGATGATAAGATATTCCAAGCTAATCTTAGAGTTTCTGCCCCAGACTTGTATTTACCATTTCTTCAAGGACCCCTGCTTTCTTTAAATGGGCAGTGGTGTTTAGAGGCCACAATTTGGATAACAGGGGTGCTCTTTACTGCCTAGTCCTTCTTTCTTTTTAATACACAAGCTAGGGATATGATTTTTGTAGATGAAATATATCATGAATTACACTCCTACTTCTAATCCGTATTCAGGAATACAGGCTTTTTAGTTTATCAATCTTGTATCTGTTTCCTTTGTTCATTGCTCAACATCTCCACTCTCAAGAACATCAACATACTTTCTGCTTAATCATGCAGTGCATGAACAATAGTCTCAGAATAATGATACCAACAACTATTGCCAATAACATGATTACTAAAAATTGTATGTTTTCAATTCTTTCTTACTGTATATCACACTTGGAAGTTATACTCAAACCCCTGGTTTTCATGGGCCACTTGAACAGGCATTTCATCTCTTGTTAGGCCATTACTCCAAACCTAATCAGCTTAATTTTTTTCATTATGATTTCAGTGTTCACATGTTGTATTTTTATTTTTTATTTTATTTTTTTATTTTTATTTTTTTAAAGATTTTATTTATTTGAGAGAGAGAGAATGAAAGATAGAGAGCATGAGAGGGAAGAGGGTCAGAGGGAAGAGGGTCAGATGGAGAAACAGACTCCCCTCCAAGCAGGGAGCCTGATGTGGGACTTGATCCTGGGACTCCAGGATCATGACCTGAGCCGAAGGCAGTTGCCTAACCAACTGAGCCACCCAGGCGAACATGTTGTATTTTTAGATAGAATTTTATAATTATCCAAGTACATTTTTTATGTCAAAGCTATAAAATTCAGATAAGTCTAGTTTCAGTTCTTATCTCTTACTCTGTTTACTTTCTCTTATAAGAACCAATTAAAAAACTTTAAGGTTTCATTTTTCAATTTTTAAAAAAAATACAGTAGCTGTAGGTTTATTTATGCTTGCTTTTTTGCACTTTGGATTTTATTGTGGCAATCATTCTGTATTAAGTGTATATGGATATTCCCCTTTCCTTTTATACAGCTGCATACTCTTCTGTGTTGGATTTAATGAGTCCTCTGATGGATATGGTTTCCAGTTTTCTGTTATTACAAATCATACTACATTTCATATATATGAAATATAAGCCACTTTTGGGCCAGCTTAAATATCTATTTCTCCACATAGCATTGTTGGCTCTGGAGAAATTACCCTCTCTGAGCACATTTTTGTGTATCATGTAGAATTTAGGATGGGGTAGAAATAAGGTGTGTGTATCAGACAGTGAGACGTGGTGGAGTAGATCTAGATAGCAGCACAATGACATTCAAGACCAAATGGTCTTTAATGTGAAGCTGAGAAATTTTCACTTTTATATTTGAGGCAAAGGAAAATAAGGGAAGGTTTTGAGTATGGGAGTAAAGTGCTCCTGTAAGCAATCATAAGGTAAGTCTGTGACTTGAGCCAAATGACTGGTAAGGAGCCAGTTTCCTAGGTGGGTTCTTCACTTAGCAGGCTCAGTATGTTGAGCTTCTCTTTCATAGAGGCTTTAATTCAGTGATATTTGTGACTTTTCTGTGGAAAAAAATTCTGAAGAGCTTTTGAGTAATCAGTGAGGCCTGAGCACTTTGTCAGCTAAAGTGCCCTGAAATCAATGCCACGGTGCTGCCATGAACATACTAATTTCTTTCCAACATTCAAATTACATAGTTACTACTCTCCACAGTCCACTTCACCTGGAAATTGCAGAATTTCCACTTCCTTCTTCAAACTATGAAATGGTCTCTTTTCCAATGTAGGAAAATAATTGAAATTTTCCTTTATTATTTTCATCACTATATATTTTTTTAAAAATTTTATTTATTTATTTGAGAGAGAGAATGAGATAGAGAGAGAGCATGAGAGGGGAGAGGGTCAGAGGGAGAAGCAGACTCCCCGCCAAGCAGGGAGCCCGATGCGGGACCCGATCCCGGGACTCCAGGATCATGACCTGAGCCGAAGGCAGTCGCTTAACCAACTGAGCCACCCAGGCGCCCTTTCATCACTATATTTTGATACTGTTTTTTTTTTTTTTCTTTTTTTGGACAGAGCCAGTGCTAGCTGTGATTTTATGGCCAAATCAGTGTAGGTCTCAAATTCATATTTGGAAAGGCAGCAAATTGATCTTTTCAGATTTAGGAATCCATGTTTCTACAAGCTTGAGCATCATGTATTTTCCTGTAGTCTTATGAGAACCATGAACAATGCTGACCACTGAACTGAGCAGCATCAGTTCTTCCCTAATGTATTCATGGTTTGATTTGATGTCAGTGTTTTCCTCAGGATGTGGGTACTGAGTCAGGTAAAGGTGAAGAAAGGAATCGGAAAAACTCATTCTAAAGATTTTCTGGACTAATAAACAAAGGTAATTGGAAAAAGAATGGAGTGAAGAGAATTTACCTCTAAAAAAGTAAGATGATTTTTAGAGTTGCAATAGTTGAGCAAGTCTGATATAAGTTCAAATGTAGACTAACCTGTTGATGAAATTCTTGAAAGTCTCTATTCTTGCAATAGGTGTTTTGCTGATTATCTACTATTTTCTAGGCCCTGAGAATATAAAAGTGACCAAAATGGGCACGGTCACCGCTTTCCTAAGGTTTTCATACTAGTGGGAGAAATAATAAATAAGTAAACACATAAATAAATAAAATAAGCAAATATTACGATAAGTACTATTAAGAAAATGAAGTAGTGTGAGAGGATAGAGAATACTTGCATACTGCAGGGGTGATTTTCATTGGGTGATGAGAAGAAACCTCTTATGAAAGTGACTTTTAGAACAGAGACCAGAACTATAAGAATAAATACCCAATAATCTGTAGAGTTTTAGAAGTTTATTAAGTGTAATTCAAAATAGCACTTAGTTCGTTTATAGTACATGTAAGAATTTCATATATATTAAAGAATGCACCTCAAACAATGAGGAGCTGTTGACCATTCAAACAGTGGTGTTAGATAAATGTGTATATTACAAGTGGATGATAAATTTAAACACAAAAAAATGAAACCATGAAGTGCTAGAAGGAAACATGGATAAATATATATGTGATCTTGGGGTGGGAAAGGAATTCATAAAAACAGTCAAGAAAATCAGAAAGGAAAACACTAGAAAAATGCAGGAAATGTGGCAATGCACATAAACCTTACAAAATACACCAAGAAAATGCTAACAACTCAACTAATAAGGCAGCAAGCAACATGGGCAAGTAATTCACATAAGAGTACGTACAGATTCTGAACTTACACTGCAGAAAGAGTCAGCCTTAATAAAATAAATTTTATAGAAAACAAGAGGAATGATGTGATTTTTGTGATGGTGGCCAAGAAAAAATGATGATATTCACTGATTCTGATAGTGGGTTGCTCTTCACAAATTCAAGTACTTTTCATGTCAGTGGTACTCTTTCAACCTTTAATCCTTACATTTTAGGAATGTGTATCAAAAAATTAAGATTAAAATTCACCTTGGACAGAGTAATTTCACATCCATTACTCCCTTTTCAAAGGGAGTAATACGAGATGGAGATAAAGATATAAATGCAAGAACATTGGCCAAAGCATGGTTTAAAAGAGAATAAGATGGGTAGCAACCTAAATGCTTAACAGTAGGAGAAGGTACAACAGTAGGATTTCGCAACCATGAAAATTGATCTTTTGCAGATTTTTAAAGGATAAGGGGAGATACTTGTGATATAATGATAGGCATAAAAACAGAATTTTAAACTGTGCAGTAGGTATTTCATGCAAAAAATGTGAATTTTGTGTTTAGACAGCCATCCACAGATCAGTGTCTTTGGATTTCTCTTTCACCATCTTTCCTGAAGAAAAACCAGCAGTTGATATGGTAACAAACTGGAGGTAAGATTGTAGATGGATTTTATTATTTTCTGTATCTTTCACGTTTTATGAAGAGCATATATTACATAGCTAATCAGGAAAAAATGATTGTTATCTAAAAAATGACCTTAAAACACAGGTATGTAGACTGGAAACTCTCAGTGTGGAACATTGACAACAGGACTCTTTCCTCCCTACACCTGGCTCCTGTGGGAGCAGCCTTGTATGGAAGGATGGGAAGGAGTCATTATTACTACTTTTTAGAGGACCCAGGAGTTCCAGATAGGGCAAAGGAGTGAAAATCAGTAAGAGAAAATACTTCAGAGGAGTATGTGGCAGGACTGGCTGCCAGGTGGTCACCTGCCAAGTAGTTAATTTCTAAAACACGTCTACCCTTACTCCCTGAATTGTTTCAATGCCACCTTATCACATTATTTAAACTCCTATCAGAGATTAACTTGGGATAATAACTTCCTATATATGAGTGTAAGAATGATAATATGTGGGTAGATTAAGCGTCTGTCCAATCCTCCACACTTGAGTATGATTTAGGACAAAAGCAGTTGGATTGAAAACACTAGAGAGACAAGGAGTTGTCCTCATGGGAAGGGAAATGCAGGGCTTTTTGGGGTTGGGTGCTCTTTGTCAGGTAGGAGCCTGTTTGAAGTTGAGCTGTGGGGAGGGCCTTTCACCAACATGAACGCTCTGTGAACCTGGGTAGCAGGAGAGAGGGCAGTATGGAGTAGCAGTTAGGATCTAAGGTTGTAGGTTCAGATAGACCTGGGTTTAAATTCTGGATCAATGAGAGAATTATTTGGAGAGTTTTTTAATTATCTCTAAGCTTCACTGTCTTACTTCTATCATGGGAAAAATACCTACTTCGTAGGATAAGGTAGAGGAAGTACCTGCTTCATAGGGTAAGATAAAGTAAGGTAATGCATGGCCCATTGCATCATTCAGTAAATGTCAGTAATGTAGATAATGATGTCATTAATGGAGATTGGTAGAGTCATTCCATAGTCATTCCATCCCCATTCCATAGGGAAAGGTACTAAACATCGTGCTGGAGGGCAAACAAATTTTTTCTTTCTCTTCTGGCTTTTGGAAGCTTCTTGTACGTAAAACCCAGAAACCAGACAAGAATATCAGTATAAAAAATTTCTACCTCTCTTTTCCTAAGTTGGTGGCTGCTGGTATGGCAGAAATGAAGTTTTCCTTGTTACTCCTTTGCTATCATACTTCAAAGTAAATGACTCAGTGGTACCTCAGCAACCTGAAAAATTTAACTTATCTTCAAAGCTTGTTTTCATCCAAGGAGAATCTGAGTCAGTTACTAGGGAACCAAGGAAATGGAAATGACATTTTACTGTTAAGTTGAACTTGAATATGGAGGGCATGATTGGGTTGTTTGTGAAGTTTGCCTGGTGTACCTTATTATAATGTAATAAAGCCCAACAGGAATAGCTAAAAAAAAAATTGAGTATGAAGTATTAGGCTTTCTCTAAGTGGTACCAAAAAGCCAAATTTTTGTATTTATGCTTCTATGTAAACATCATTAAGACGAGGTTCTGTATTGCCCCAAAAGGTACATTTTAGTAACTCGTACAAAATTAAAGCTGAATTTTATGAGTCTTTTCATGGGTAAATGCTCTGTCAGCAGATGTTAACTGAAGATGCATGAAGAGGAGAAAGTGAAGTTGACATTGGCCTCTCATGCTTGCTGATGGTGTAAAACTTCCCAGCCACCAGAGCCCAAAGGCAGGCGGTAAACTGCACTGCCCCAAAGAACAACGTAAGTCTCTGTGTTCTCTTTGGGTAGAATGGTTTTCACAAAAAACATGATGTAACAAATAGCGAACTGGTTCATAGACCTTTCCCAACTCCATGACATCAGGGCCAGGCCAAGCTGAACCAGACATATGTAGTCCTCTTTGCTGGTGATAATGAAATGTGATGTAGCTGGATCTCTATGTTTCCCAGGGTTCCTGCCTCCATGCTATATCTTCATTTTATTGACCACAGTTACCCAGTTGTGGGTAATGAGTCACATTAGTCATTCACAGTATTGACCTGGTGCCAGGCTAGATCACACCTTGGACTATTGGTCCTTTACAATAACCAGTGACTTTGACTGAATGGTGTATGTGTGTTTTATATTTAGTTCCTCCTTTCTTTCTCTGTCATAGTTTGTTTCCTTGAGATTAGAGTCAGCAAGAATTATTGAGGAACACTGCATAGTGGATCAAAAGATTATGGTTACAGCTGTGGTTCTGTAATCATCTGTATCTTTGAACTTGAGCAAGTTACTTAAATTCTCTGGGCTGGGATTTGTCATCAGTAATGTTAGAGGATTAGATGTAACATTCTTACCTTCTTTTACTAAAATGTGGTGAGTTTGCTCTATCATATGCTCAGTGATGTGCAATATATAGGGACTTAGAAGGGATGGAAGAGAGCATAAGACATACTCCACACCCATGAGGAATATATATTCTTCTTGAAGGAAGGAGGGAATAATTAAATGACAAAATGAACTGTTTGGGGATTATAATGAGTGGTCAGCAGATGTGTGGTTAGTGGATATGAAACTTTGAGTTAAGCACTCATTTAAGGTCTCTTCAGATGATGATGTTAATGAATATGGAGTAGTGAGGGTAGGGCTGTGGTAAGCTGTACTGATGGGAAAAGCTGTGTGCAGAAAGCAGGATTTGTGCAGGTGGAGATATGGAGGGTAGGCAAGCAAGACACAGTGACAAAATCTATTCTTGGTAAGGAATCAGCAGAAGCAGAGAAGAGGACATTGGAAGAACACCTGGGGTTTGGCTTCTGTATGCTCTTTGTCCCCTGCATTTTTTCAGTACGACTTTGCTTATATGAAATCTGTTTTTGTGGGTCAAATCTCATTTTTCCCTTCTCCTACTTCATAGTTCTAAGGAAGGGTTATCAAAAGTCTGCAATGACATACTCAGAAGCTCTGGATGAGCATGGCATCTCTTTAGGTCCCAAGAGCACAGAAGTTGTATTGCATGATCACAGCAGTGATTCATGGACTCACAACCTTTCATGTGTGATGACACTTGGTGGGTGGGTGGTGGGGAGTTCACACTTGTGGCATACTCCTCTCATGGGTCTACTCAGTCTTGGTGGTATTCCTAGCTGCCGTGCTGGCCACCCCTCACCCTTTTCCACAGAAGAAAGTATACCAGACTGCGTGCAAGCACAAGTGATAATGCATAGCAATTATCTTAGTTCACACCATTAAAGTATTCCCTTACAAATTTGGGTAATATAACCATTTCTTAGTTAATGGCAATGATAGATGTCATTTATCATGTGTTTAGTATGTGCTAGGTATTATGCTAAGCACTTGAGGAAGATTATATCATTTAAGCATTGTAATAACTTCATAGGATAGGGAGAATTACACTCTTTTTTTCCATGTACCTGACTCTGTATCAGGTGTTTTAAATGTATTTATTACCTTATTTAATTCTAACCACGGCATTGTAAAATGTTTACTGTTGTTACCACCATTTTACAGACAAGGAAACAGACTCTGAGAAAGAAAGGGACTTGTACTGGCAAATGCTTTCCTGGCAGTTTTAAGTAATAGAGTTGGGATCCAAACTAAGTTTCTATAAATCCAGAAACTATGTTCTTAAGCACAATAATATAACTTAAAAAATTATGTGGAGCACTTTTCACACCTGATAACCTGAAAGGATGTCTGACCCTGGAGTCCAGAAACGCTGATGTGCAGGATTGTGTTCTGTGATTTTAAGTTGCACTGAATACTGCTAATTTGAAATCAGGCAGTTGGAGGAGGAAAATGATAACTGGTAACATTAGGACACTCCAGCCTTGCTGAGCAATAGCATTTGCTGTTTGGAATAACGATTAGAATAAAGATGTTTTCCCCTGACGATGTGGTGTGTGACTGGCCCTCAGTTTATTTTGTGCAGAACACAGGTGATGTGCTCAAGTTTGCTGGTAACTCACAGGTTAATGTAAAATCACAGGAATATCACTCTCATGTGACTTCCAGGCTCCTCCATCTGGTTAGAGATCCTGAATAATTAATGCATCTTTTGATTAAACACTTTTATCCTAAATGTTGGGGCATGATGGTCACATGGATAGAATTAGGATTTCAACACCTACCAATGTGTGAACCGAGGGAGGAGAACGGATGGGACATGGCAGGCACCAAGTATCCGTTGTGCAATAGAGGGGGTCAAAGAATGGATGTTAGGGAATTAAAAAATGTAAGAGGCTTGTCTGACTGCATTAACACAAATCTGTACCTGTGCATGGAAATGGAATCCTCCTTCCCACTTCCCTGCTTAAAGGCAATGCCAATTTGGGACAAAACTGACCTGCACATCTATGTTAAGTACCAAATAAATAATTATGTGTATCTATACAGTGCAAGACATCATGCTCAGCACTAGGAAAATAGGGGAAGAAGACATAAAGAGATTCCTAGCCACTTTCAACTTATGGTATGGCTTAGATAAATGTGTGATGACATTGACCAGGTATGCTGGCTCCTTGAAAGGAACAGGCTAGGGTATTAGAACAGCACTTCGTAGGAAGTAGAAATGAGGATCAGGGAAGGCAGCCTCAGGAAGGGATATCTCAGTTCAGATTGAAACCTGAGTAGGAGTTGGCTAAACAAGGGAGGGTTGGTTTGGGTAATTGGCAGAGCAGAGAGGTGTTGTTTGGTGTTGCCTTGGTGGTGGGGTGGTTGGTAGGAAGGTAGAGAGGGAGTAGGAGGGACAAGAAATGAAGGAGGAGAGATAAGCAGAGTTGACATAGAGGGTTTTGTCATTGCCAAGAATATTGAGGTTTTATTCTAAGGGCAATCATTGGAAGATTTCAAGCAGGCATCTTGTAAAGCAAGTTTCAGCTGGTGATAGGAGACCATGGTAATGCTGATAGTTAGCTTCAGTAATTCCAGTCCAGAATGAATTATTTTTGGATGGATTTCCTGGATTGTCTGCCTGAATTAGCTTCCTTCTTTAATTGCAGAACACGCCATGATTCAGATGCCACCTGGGTTCATGGGACGTTTTAGAACACAGGGACCTGGCTAGTTGAGATGATGGGAATGTGACAAGAGTAAGACTGAACTCAGCAGTCTTACAAATGCATTCTGTATTCTAGACAGAGGAGGGATGAGTGTGGAATGGCTCAACCGAGCAGCAAAGAAGGATCAGTGGCATAGTATGTGGCCTGAAAAGTGTAGCCTAGGCCTCTGAGTCATGTTTTAGGGAGCTGTGTATGGATATTAGCTAACCAGAACTGGGAATATGAGTCAAGCCAGACTGACTTCTTGTCTGAGTATCTTGCATTAACCTTTATAGACCAGTGGGCAGTGGAGTATGGGGTTCAGTCTGCTTTTATTTTTTATTTATTTATTTGACAGAGAGAGACACAGAGAAGGAATACAAGCAGGGGCAGAGGGAGAGGGAGAAGCAGGCTTCCTGCTGGGCAGGGAACCTGATGCGGGGCTCCATCCCAGGACCCTGGGACCATGACCTGAGCTGAAGGCAGATGCTTAACATCTGAGCCACCCAGGCGCCCCTTCAGTCTGCTTTTAAATAAACCAGTTTAATGCTGGCTTTAAGATCAGGGGGTTGGATGTTTGTCTTATAACTCTTCTCCTGACAGAAGATCTTGTAATTTGGCCTTCTTGTTCTCTGTTTGCTTCTGGTTATCTGTAGTCTATTGTGACTTCATGTAAAATTGTGAAGTCTTGCTACTTACGTGAGTTAAGACATCACCAGGTGCTGTAATAGATTCTCGAAATGCTGCAGTCTTGGTCTGAAGTTTGTCAGTGTCAAAATGACTCTGGGCTGACCACAAAATATTTGGGAATTGCCCATACATTCAGTACTATAGAGGTTCTATAGTTCACAGTTACTATTTGGAAAATTATTCTTTCAATTTAGTTAATTATTAATGTTTTAACAATTACCTATTTTATAGAGGGCTGTCTTCTAGGTGCAAGGTAAAATTAGATAGAAACCAGGTAAGGTTCTGCCTTTGAACCCAGAGGAGAAAGGGGGAGAGAAGCAAGAGAGATAACATGTTGCTACAATGTGAAGGATTTTCCCTTGAGAGTGGATGAGTGGTAAGTGTCATGAAACTTGGTCAGCACCCGTCCTTAGACAAAGGAAAATTGGTCTCTGCTTCTTTCCTGTGTGCTTCTGTATGAGATGTTAAGATTTAGCCTCAAGAGTTAGGTAGGTGAGTCAGTGATTCACTGTAACCAGTGTCCATATACAGCTCTCCGCTTTTTCTGATTTTAAATGGATGCAGACTGTATGGTTAAATTATATATTTAATACATCCAGTACTTGACTCCTCTTGTCATTGTTTGACAGTATCTTTAGACTTCAGTGGACCAAAAAATTCAATTGCACAATTACTGCTCTGACCAAGAGCAATTAAATTGGTGGATGAAATAAGGATTAGTTAGGACGACATAACCAGGACCACATAGCACTCTAAGAAAGGGTACTCTCTTTCTTAGTAAAATTTAACTACTCTATACCCTCCCCATCCAAAGTAGTAATTTCTAGGGATCATACATATGGATATTGATCCCCCCAACCCCTGCCCAGGAACTTTACAAATTATACCTAGTGACAACTATACACATGACAATAATCATATTATATACATTTCCTTTTTTTTTTTTTTTGGTGTTTTCACACTTCTCGTAACACTCTGAAATGCATTTACGGCAGCTTGATCTTCCCATCACTGTAAGACTGATTAGATACTAATTCTCCAATTTTGCAAATGAGAAGGTCAGGACAGAGGAAGGAGATGAGTCACTCCTGGTCCACACAGCTGGTAAGTTTCAGTACTAGGGCTAGAAGCAGGTCTTCTGACTAGCACGTTTTTAGCATGGTGATTAAAAACATGGCACTTATCTGGGATCAAGTCCTAGCCCTGCCAGTACAAACTACACACTTGCTCAAAGCTTATAAGCCCTAGAACTCTCGGTTTTCTCAGTGAGACAGTGGAGTTAATGATAAACTCTACTTGGCACATTTGTGGGATGCAGCAAGTTGATGGGTGGGCAGTGTTTACTGTTGTGTCCATCACATACTAAGCACTCAAGCACGGTTAGGTAACACTTGGGCTAGATCCTGGTCTGCATTCCACATGGTTTTGTCCTGTGGTCTGTACTTAGAAGTATGGCATATTGAAACCTCAGCAAATAAATAGGAAAACAAAAAGGGATACAGCACCATCTTAAAACTGTGTCTGCACTGAACAGCAGGCTACTCTCATTCACCAGAGCTATTTTCCCCAGCAGGGACTGCTGAGTCTGTTTCCTTTTTTCCCTTTGCTGGCAAAGGTTTAGCTTTTCACACATCTTATATGGCAAGTTGTGGTGATTCTTACAAGTTGGCCCCATTTACCTTTGACTCCAGAGGGGGGGAAAAAGCTAGACTTTTCTGAGCATGCTTGAAAAGCTGGCAGTCTGAGACTTGGATTGCCCTTGCTTCACGTTTGTATCACATGCAGCTCCATCAAGCTGTTACTTAAAAGGGCTTGGATGTTCTCTGAGTAAAGTTAGCAGGTAACTGTGGTCAGTATACATGGGGTAGACACTTGAATTTAGCACATGACAAGCGTGGGACATGTCTTCATTAAAAGTCTGTTCTCCCAGAGGAGACGTTATTTTTTCACATTTTTTAAATTTTATTGTGTTAATCACCATACATTGCATCATTAGTTTTTGATGTAGTGTTCCATGATTCATTGTTTGTGAATAACACCCAGGGCTCCATTCGATACGTGCCCTCTTCAACACCCATCACCAGGCTAACCCATCCCCCCACCCCCCTCCCCTCTAGAACCCACAGTTTGTTTCTCAGAGTCCATAGTCTCTCATGGTTCGTCTCCCCCTCTGAATTCCCCCAACTTCATTTTTCCCTTCCTACTCTCTTCTTTTTTTTTTTTTTAACATATAATGTATTATTTATTTCAGAGGTACAGGTCTGTGATTCAACAATCTTGCACAATTCACAGCGCTCACGATAGCACATACCCTCCCCAATGTCTTTCACTCAGTCACCCCAACCCTCCCATCCCCCAGCACTCCAGCAACCCTCATTTTCTTTCCTGAGATTAAGAATTCCTCATATCAGTGAGGTCATATGATACATGTATTTCTCTGATTGACTTATTTCACTCAGCATAACACCCTCCAGTTCTATTCATGTCGTTGCAAATGGCAAGATCTCATTCCTTTTGATGGCTGCATAATATTCCATTGTGTATATATACCACTTCTTCTTTATCCATTCATCTGTCGAAGGACATCTTGGCTCTTTCCACAGTTTGGCTATTGTGGACATTGCTGCTATAAACATCGGGGTGCACATACCCCTTTGGAGCCCTACATTTGTATCTTTGGGGTAAATAAACAGTAGTGCAATTGTTGGATCATACGGTACCTCGATTTTCAAATGTTTGAGGAACCTCCATGCTGTTTTCCACAGTGGTTGCACCAGCTTGCATTCCCACCAACAGTGTAGGAGGGTTCCCCTTTCTCCACATCCCCACCAACATCTGTCGTTTCCTGACTTGTTAATTTTAGCCATTCTGACTGGTGTGAGGTGGTATCTCATTGAGGTTTTGATTTGGATTTCCTTGATGCCGAGCGATGTTGAGCACGTTTTCATGGGTCTGTTGGCCATTTGGATGTCTTCTTTGGAAAAATGTCTGTTCATGTCTTCTGCCCATTTCTTGATTGGATTATTTGTTCTTTGGGTGTTGAG
>NW_027397085.1:22972768-22973289 GCF_003265705.2 Callorhinus ursinus
CCTTGCTTCCCTTGCCTTTGGCGATGTTTCTAGGAGGAAATTGCTGCAGCTGAGGTCGAAGAGGTTGCTACCTGTGTTCTCCTTTAGGATTTTGCTAGACTCCTGTCTCAGGTTTAGATCTTTCAACCATTTGGAGTCTATTTTTATGTGTGGTGTAAGGAAATGGTCCAGTTTCATTCTTCTGCATGTGGCTGTCCAATTTTCCCAACACCATTTGTTGAAGAGACGGTCTTTTTTCCATTGGACATTCTTTCCTGCTTTGTCAAAGATGAGTTGACCATAGAGTTGAGGGTCCATTTCTGGGCTCTCTTTCTATTCCACTGATCAATGTGTCTGTTTTTGTGCCAGTACCATACTGTCTTGATGATGACAGCTTTGTAATAGAGCTGGAAGTCCGGAATTGTGATGCCGCCAGCTTTGCTTTTCTTTTTCAACATTCCTCTGGCTATGCGGGGTCTCTTCTGGTTCCATACCAATTTTAGGATTATTTGTTCCATTTCTTTGAAAAAAGTGGATGGTAT
>NW_027397085.1:22978289-22995355 GCF_003265705.2 Callorhinus ursinus
TTTTTTTTTTTTAACATATAATGTATTTATTTCAGAGGTACAGGTCTGTGATTCAACAGTCTTGCACAATTCACAGCGCTCACGATAGCACATACCGTCCCCAATGTCTTTCACCTAGCCACCCCAACCCTCCCATCCCCCAGCACTCCAGCAACCCTCATTTTCTTTCCTGAGATTAAGAATTCCTCATATCAGTGAGGTCATATGATACATGTCTTTCTCTGATTGACTTATTTCACTCAGCATAACACCCTCCAGTTCTATTCATGTCGTTGCAAATGGCAAGATCTCATACCTTTTGATGGTTGCATAATATTCCATTGTGTATATATACCACTTCTTCTTTATCCATTCATCTGTCGAAGGACATCTTGGCTCTTTCCACAATTTGGCTATTGTGGACATTGCTGCTATAAACATTGGGGTGCACGTACCCCTTTAGATCCCTACATTTGTATCTTTGTGGTAGATACCCAGTAGTGCAATGGCTGGATCATACAGTAGCTCTATTTTAAACTGTTTGAGGAACCTCCATACTGTTTTCCAGAGTGGTTGCAACAGCTTGCATTCCCACCAACAGTGTAGGAGGGTTCCCCTTTCTCCGCAACCCCGCCAACATCTGTTGTTTCCTGACTTGTTAATTTTAGCCATTCTGACTGGTGTGAGGTGGTATCTCATTGAGGTTTTGATTTGGATTTCTCTGATGCCGAGCGATGTTGAGCACTTTTTCATGTGTCTGTTGGCCATTTGGATGTCTTCTTTGGAAAAATGTCTGTTCATGTCTTCTGCCCATTTCTTGATTGGATTATTTGTTCTTTGGGTGTTGAGATTGATAAGTTCTTTATAGATTTTGGATAGTAGCCCTTTATCTGATATGTCATTTGCAAATATTGTCTCCCATTCTGTCAGATGTCTTTTGGTTTTGTGGACTGTTTCTTTTGCTGTGCAAAAGCTTTTTATCTTGATGAAATCCCAATAGTTCATTTTTGCCCTTGCTTCCCTTGCCTTTGGCGATGTTTCTAGGAAGAAGTTGCTGCGGCTGAGGTCAAAGAGGTTGCTGCCCGTGTTCTCCTTTAGGATGTTCATGGACTCCTGTCTCACATTTAGGTCTTTCAACCATTTGGAGTCTATTTTTGTGTGTGGTGTAAGAAAATGGTCCAGTTTCATTCTTCTGCATGTGGCTGTCCAATTTTCCCAACACCATTTGTTGAAGAGACTGTCTTTTTTCCATTGGACATTCTTTCCTGCTTTGTCGAAGAATAGTTAACCATAGAGTTGAGGGGCCATTTCTGGTCTCTCTATTCTGTTCCATTGACCGATGTGTCTATTTTTGTGCCAGTACCATACTGTCTTGATGATGACAGCTTTGTAATAGAGCTTGAACTCTGGAATTGTGATGCCACCAGCTTTGCTTTTCTTTTTCAACATTCCTCTGGCTATGCGGGGTCTCTTCTGGTTCCATACCAATTTTAGGATTATTTGTTCCATTTCTTTGAAAAAAGTGGATGGTATTTTGATGGGGGATTGCATTGGACGTGTAGATTGCTCTAGGTAGCAGTGACATCTTCACAATGTTTGTTCTTCCAATCCATGAGCATGGAAAATTTTTCCATTTCTTTGTGTCTTCCTCAATTTCTTTCATGAGTATTTTATAGTTTTCTGAGTACAGATCCTTTGCTTCTTTGGTTGGATATATACCTAGGTATCTTATGGTTTTGGGTGCAATTGTAAATGGGATCGACTCCTTGATTTGTCTCTCTTCTGTCTTGTTGGTGTATAGGAATGCCACTGATTTCTGTGCGTTGATTTTATATCCTGCCACTTTACTGAATTCCTGTATGAGTTCTAGCAGTTTTGGGGGGGAGTCTTTTGGGTTTTCCACATACAGTATCATATCATCTGCAAAGAGTGAGAGTTTGACTTCCTCTTTGCTGATTTGGATGCTTTTGATTTCTTTTTGTTGTCTGATTGCTGTGGCTAGGACTTCTAATACTATGTTGAATAGCAGTGGTGATAGTGGACATCCCTGTCGCGTTCCTGACCTTAGAGGGAAAGCTCTTAGCTTTTCCCCATTGAGAATGATATTTGCTGTAGGTTTTTCATAGATAGCTTTTATGATATTGAGGTATACACCCTCAATCCCTATACTCTGAAGAGTTTTGATCAAGAAAGGATGCTGTACTTTGTCAAATGCGTTTTCTGCATCTATTGAGAGGATCATATGATTCTTGTTCTTTCCTTTGTTAATATATTGTATCACGTTGATTGATTTGCGGATGTTGAACCAACCTTGTAGCCCAGGAATAAATCCCACTTGGTCATGGTGAATAATCCTTTTAATGTACTATTGGATCCTATTGGCTAGTATTTTGGTGAGAATTTTTGCATCCATGTTCATCAAGGTTATTGGTCTGTAATTCTCCTTTTTGATGGGGTCTTTGTCTGGTTTTGGGATCGAGGTAATATTGGCCTCATAAAATGAGTTTGGAAGTTTTCTTTCCATTTCTATTTTTTGGAATAGTTTCAGAAGGATAGGTATTAATTCTTTAAATGTTTGGTAGAATTCCCCTGGGAAGCCATCTGGCCCTGGGCTTTTGTTTGTTGGGAGATTTTTGATGACTGCTTCAATTTCCTTAGTGGTTATAGTTCTCTTCAGGTTTTCTATTTCTTCCTGGTTCAGTTTTGGTAGTTGATACATCTCTAGGAATGCATCCATTTCTTCCAGATTATCTAATTTGCTGGCATATAGTTGCTCATAATATATTCTTTTAACTGTCTTTATTTCTTTGGTGTTAGTTGTGGTCTCTTCCCCTTCACTCATGATTTTATTTATTTGGGTCATTTCTTTTTTCTTTTTGATCAGTCTGGCCAGGGGTTTATCAATCTTGTTAATTCTTTCAAAGAACCAGCTCCTAGTTTCGTTGATCTGTTCTACTGTTCTTTTGGTTTCTAGTTCATTGATTTCTGCTCTGATCTTTATTATTTCTCTTCTCCTGTCGGGTTTAGGCTTTATTTGTTGTTCTTTCTCCAGCTCCTTTAGGTGTAGGGTTAGTTTGTGTATTTGAGACATTTCCCTTTTCTTGAGAAAGGCTTGTATTGCTATATACTTTCCTCTTAGGACTGCCTTTGCTGCATCCCAAAGTTTTGAACAGTTGTGTTTTCATATTCATTGGTTTCCATGAATTTTTTAAATTCTTTAATTTCCTGGTTGACCCATTTATTCTTTAGTAGGATGCTCTTTAGCCTCCATGTATGTGATTTCTTTCCAACTTTCCTCTTGTGAGTGAGTTCTGGTTTCAAAGCATGTGGTCTGAAAATATGCAGGGAATGATCCCAGTCTTTTGGTATCAGTTGAGACCTGATTTGTGACCTAGGATGTGATCTATTCTGGAGAATCTTCCATGGGCCCTAGAGAAGAATGTGTATTCTGTTGCTTTGGGATGGAATGTTCTGAATATATCTCTGAAGTCCGTTTGGTCCAGTGTGTCATTTACAGCCTTTATTTCCTTGTTGATCTTTTGTTTAGATGATCTGTCCGTTTCAGTCAGGGGGGGTGTTAATGTCCCCGACTATTATTGTATTGTTTTCAATGTGTTTCTTTGCTTTTGTTATTATTTGGCTTATATAATTGGCTGCTCCCATGTTAGGGGCATAGATATTTACAATTGTTAGATCTTCTTGTTGGATAGATCCTTTAAGTAGGATATAGTGTCCTTCCTCATCTCTTATTATAGTTTTTCTTTTAAAATCTAATTTGTCTGATATAAGGATTGCCACCCCCGCTTTCTTTTGGTGTCCATTAGCATGGTAAATGGTTTTCCACCCCCTCACTTTCAATGTGGGGGTGTCTTTGGGTCTAAAATGAGTCTCTTGCAGACAGCCTATGGATGGGTCTTGTTTTTTTATCCAGTCTGATAGCCTGTGTCTTTTGATTGGGGCACATAGCCCATTTACATTCAGGGTAACTATTGAAAGATATGAATTTAGTGTCATTTTATTGCCTGTAAGGTGACTGTTCCTGTATATTGTCTGTGTTCCTTTCTGGTCTATGTTACTTTTAAGCTCTCTCTTCGCTTAGAGGGTCCCTTTCAATATTTCTTGCAGGGCTAGTTTCGTGTTTGCCATTTCCTTTAGTTTTTGTTTGTCCTGGAAGCTTTTGATCTCTCCTTCTATTTTCAGTGACAGCCTAATTGGGTATAGTATTCTTGGCTGCCTATTTTTCTCATTTAGTGCTCTGAAGATATCATGCCAGTCTTTTCTGTCTTGCCAGGTCTCTGTGGAGATGTCTGTTGGCAACCTAGTGTTCCTACCATTGTAGTTTCCAGATCTCTTGTCCTGAGCTGCTTTCAGGATTTTCTCTTTGTCTCTGAGACTAAACATAAGTTTTACTCTTACATGTCTGTTTTTATTGATTTTGAGGCGGGTTCTCTTTGCCTCCTGGATTTTGATGCCTGTTTCCTTCCCAAATTAGGGAAGTTCTCTGCTATAATTTTCTTCAATATACGTTCTTCCCCTCTCTTTCTTCTTCTTCTGGGATCCCAGTTATTCTAATGTTGTTTTGTCTTATGGTATCACTTAACTCTCGAATTCTGCCCTCGTGATCCAGTCGTTGTGCATCTTTTTTTTTCTCAGATTCTTTATTTTCCATCATTTGGTCTTCTATATCACTATCTCTCTTCTGCCTCATTTATCTCAGTAGTTAGAGCCTCCATTTTTTATTGCACCTCATTAATAGCCTTTTTTATTTTGACTAGGTTAGATTTTAGTTCTTTCATTTCTCCACAAAGCGATTCTCTTGTATCTTCCATGCTTTTTTCAAGCCCAGGTAGTATCTTTATAATCATCATTCTGAACTCTAGTGACATCTTACTAATGTCTGTATTGATTAGGTCCCTGGCAGTCAGTACTGCCTCCTGTTCTTTTTTTTTTTTTTTTGAGGTGATTTTTTCCATCTTGTCATTTTGTCCAGAGAATAGATGAATTAGAGAACAAAATACTAACAGGGTAACAATAACCCCAGAAAAAAATACTCTAAACCAATCAGAAGAGACCTTCCAGAAAGTGTTCGCTTTTCTGTTCAGAGAGTTGCTGCTATTCTTTTCTTCAGTCTCCTGTTGAGTTCGTAGGTGTTCAGAATGGTTTGATCCCTATCTAGCTGAATTCCTGGGAGCAGACGAAAGTTAGGTCTTCTACTCTTCTGACATCTTGCTCCTCCCTCCTAGAGGAGATTTTTAATGGCAGCAAAGTCAAATTGTCCAGATTTTGGTTAAGGTGACAGAGTGCCTGACATGTGTTATATCCAAAGTTGAATTTCATAAAATTGAGGAATTTAGTGAGAAAAATTCCTGGGCAAATTGAGAGGAGGATCCTTATATTGAGAATAAAAGTTAGCCTTCTTTGGTTACTCCCGTGTTTTTCTGAGTTTCCTATAATTCATTCATGGATATTTATGTTTGTTTATTCTTAAATTCGACTAACAGTTGTTGATGGAAACCCAATGGTGAGCAGAAAGCAATGTCAATTCTTGTCAATATTTGCAATGCGAGAGACAGATAGTAAAGAAATAATCACATAATTATATAGTTATTGTCTGTTAAATTCAAAGGTCTATTCAGGTCTATTAAAAAGAATCAAAATACCTATCAACAGATGAATGCTGGTATATCCATACATGAGAATACTATTCATCAGTAACTTGAAATGAAATACTGATACATTCTATAATATGAATAGCCTTTGAACACATGTTTTAAGTTGAAGAAGTCAGACACAAAGACCATATATTGTATTTATTTATATGCAGTAGCCAGAATAGGGAAATTCATTAAGACAGAAGTGCATTGGTGGTTGCCTAGGATTAGAGTGGTTGGGGGAAATGGAGACTGACTGCTAATGAGTATAGCATTTCTTTTTGAAGTGATGAAGGTGTTTTAAAATTAAATGTGTTAATGTTTTCAAGATTCTGTGAATGAATTAAAAACTATTAAACTGTACACTTTAAATGGGTGAATTGAATGGTATGCAAATTATATCCTAATAAAGCTGTTATTGATATAATAGTTACCAGAAGACCAGTGATGTTTTGTTTAGTCCTTCTCATGCTGTAATCTCTTTGTTTCTCTCTTCCACTATTCTACTATTAAGAACCCCCATGATTACATTAGACCCATTTGGATAATCCAGAATAATCTTCCTATTTTAAGGTCAGCTGTTTAACAACCTTAATTCCATCTGCAACCTTAATTCCATCTTACTGTGTAGCATAGCATATTTAAAGTTTCCAGAGATAGGACATGGACATCTTTGGGGCTTATAATTCTGCATACCACAGAGGGAATGAGGAGTTTATGGGATGGCCATCATGTCTACCCACTCTCCTCGTCTTGGAGGTAGGAATTTGACATGGGCCCTTATACTCCCCTTTTAAAAGATCGAAGGTGCCTGAAACATTCTCTTCAATTATTTGAGGATTGGTTGTTATCTTCTCTTTGAATGTTGCCAGAGGCAGAGTACTGGAGGCTGCAGGAATATGGAGAAAGAGGTGGTAGAAAGATGGAGTAATAGAGGTATGTGTGTTGTGGGAGAGGTAAAAGAAAGGCAGTCTCTTTTTGTACTATGAGGTCTGGAAGAATGTGTGAATTTCACTTGGGAGGAGTAGAGGCCTCAGAAGGTGGCCTGCTGCTCCCTTTATATGCTCTTGCCCAAAGGAGAGAAATATGTTGGGCTATCGGTACCTGAATAGCAAGAGGTTGTGGGTTGGGTTACCCAGGAGAGAGCTGGTGATGGAATAAAGAGTTTGAGCTGGGTCTCCTGTGCTAGAGGAATATTCCTAAAGTGTACCCCCACAAGAATTTGAATCTCCTCTACAGAGGGAAGCCTGACTTGTAGAAAGCCTCAGAGAAGACCAACAACCAGCTTGGAGGAGAGGGAACCTTACTCAGAGCAATGACATGGGGGATAAGATCTACTTTCTACCCAACACCACAGGGTATAGGCCCCAGTAAAGAGGCAAGTGATGAATAGAGTACACCCTTCCCCTGCAAGTTACACCAAAAGAACCAGGAATGTTTATTCAGCCCTGGGAATGGTAAGAGGAGGTGGGGGAAGTTATTAGAAAAAAATAAGATCATTTATTGTTTGAATCAATCCAAAGTTGAAACTTACTGTGGTTAAAATAATTACCATAATGATAGCTAATACTTAAATAGCCCTCAGATGCTATACATTGTAAGTACTTTTTTGTGTATTCAGTTATTTCTAAGAAATCCTATCAGCTAGGTGACTTCATTGTATGCGTTTGACACTTGTGGAAGTCAAGGCACAGAGAGAGTGAGTACTATGCCTCGCATCACACACATGTAAGTGGTAGAACTGGGAATTGAACCCAGGAAAGGAGGCTGAAATATTAACATTTTCAAAGATTTTGTTTTAAACATTGGAGTGCATTTATGGGTAATTAGTTTAAAAATGTTTTCTTCAGTCACTTGAGTTCATTTCTGTCTTTTTGATTCATTTATTCAACAAATATTTATTAAGAGCCCAGCATTTTTAAGGAATGGCTGAAGCAGGATAAGCAAGGGAGAGAGTGGTAGCTGATAAAGAGAGCTAATGGGCCAGCCTATGTCATGTTCTGGAACTTCTGTCCGGACTTCAGTTTTACAGTAAGATGGGGAAGCCTTGGGAAGGTGTGTAGCAGAGGAGTGGTGTGATTTAACTTCTGTTTCAAAAGCATTACTCTGGGTGTTGTGTTTAAAATTGCCTGCCTGGGAGTGGGGAGGGTGAAGAAGGCCATGCAAGTAAGCCCAGTTAGGAAACTGTTGTAATCGTCCATGAAAGAAATGGTCATAGTTGGACCCCTGAGTAGCTGAGGAAGGAATGAGACGTGGACTGATTCTGGATACATTTTGAAGGTAGGGCTAATATGGTTCATTAATAGATTGATTTTGAGATCTGAGATAAAAGAATGGAGTTATTACTAACTCTTTTTTAAAGATTTATTTATTTGAGAGAGAGAGAGAGAGACTGAGAGCGGGGGGGGGGGAGGTGCATGGGGGGGGAGAGAGAATCCCCAGCAGGCTCCCTGCTGAGTATGGAGCTGGACATGGGGCTCGATCTCATGACACTGAGCTTTTAACCTGAGCCAAAATGGCCAGTTGGATGCTCAGCCGAATGAGCCACGAAGGGGCCCCTGGGGTTACTACTAATTCTAAGAATAACCTAAAACTTCAAGTGCATCTCATCAGCATCAGAGCCTTTAATAGTTGGGGTTGTACTCAAGATAGTGCTTGTAAAGTATAATTTTATAGTATCTGAAAAAAATGACTCCTGCAAAATTTTTTGATAAGGGAGAGGGCAAAAATTAAGTGAAAAGGGATTTTGTTAAAACATACCCATAAGAGTGTGCTCCTCATGTGAATGTCATGTTCACGTGTCATCCTGGGAAAAGGACGAGAACCTCTGTTCTGTAGCGCTGTTAGGGTTGAGGTGTGTTTCCTAAAAAACAAAACAAAACAAAACACATTTTGGAGTCTGAACTGCCAGTATCTAAGAACTGACCTTATTTGGAGATAGGATCTCTACAGAGGTAATCAAGTTAAAATGAGGTCATTAAGGTGGGCCCTAATTTAATATGACTTGTGTTCTTATAAAAAGGGGAAATATGGACACAGACAAGCACACAGGGAGAATGCCAAGTGAACATGATGGCAGAGATCTGGATGAGAATTGTGTAGGCTAAGGAGTACCACAGACGGCCAGTCAACCACCAGAAACCAGGAGAGAGTCATGGGCCAGATACTCAAGGCCCTCAGAAGGAATCAATCCTGCCAAAACCTTGATCTTGGACTTCTGTCCTCTGGAACTGTAAGACAACAAATTTTTGTTTAAGCCACCCAGTCTGGGCCACTTGAGTCTGAAAGCCCTAGCCAATGAGTACAGGGCCTCTGAATGAAGATGTTCAAAAGTCACAGTTGAGCTGTGACGGAGGACTGGAGGAAGAAGTGGTAGCTGCCAATGACTTATCATGCTGAGATTGATGCTGAGCTGCCTTCTTATGACCAAATAGGTACTGTCACTAGAGCACCTAGTGTAGGGTCAAGCAAATGGTAAACCCTCAGCAAACATCTGTTGCCTGATGAGGAGGTCCAATGTATATGAACACCCAATATATTGCAGGTACCCTGTCAGCAAGTTTGGGCCCTGAAAACTATTGCAAGTTATACTGGATTTTTGAGATCTTCCAGAGCAAGCCAGAATTGGAAGCAGATGTTCCAGTGTCACCCAGGCAGATCTTGTTGCCAGCAGGGCCTCTGGTCTTCTCTTATGCCATGTCACTATATCAAGATGCTGTAATTCAGCACAAAAGTAGTAGCTTTTAGGAAATCTTAAAGTTAAGCCTCCACTCTATGGACCATGGTAATGGGAAGAACAGAGAATATAGAAATGGGAAGTAAAAATCTTAGCAACATAGTTATAGTCCTTTAAAAATGATAATTAAGGGATGGATCTACCTGGACATGTTCTATTAAAAAGTTTAAGTTTAGAATTCCTGCCTTCATAAACCCAGATTTTCTTACAACCTCCAGTCAATTAGTACATTCCCTCTTTGTTAACTCATCTGTAAGAATGAGGAATATTTTAGCCACCTCGATTTTCTTGGTCCTGTATTAAAGTTATTTTGAACTTAATTTTACTGAAATAAATGTCTTAGGTACAAACTGTTCTTGACAGTTTTTCAGTTTGCACCTTTTGTCCCTCAGTGGGTCATAACTGTTGAGGATGCTGTGTGATGCTCTAGGTGGTGATAATGTAATTGATAACCTTTGTAAAATCTTGATAGTGTTTCTCTGAAGCTTCATGAAGGAAGCAAGAAATGGGGAAAAGTTTCAGATAGCAATAGACCAGAAGGAGCAGACTGCCATGTTTCTTTATGATAGCAGCAATAAAATATATGCCAATTCCAGTGGGCTGAATAAATCTCTGCTCTGAGATGGTGGTGGGGTGGCAGGCACAGTGCAATAGCCTGTGCCAGGTTTCCCAGTGACCCAAGGCCTCCTGTTTGAGAGTAATAGTGTGCTAACATGCAGACAACGATTGGCTGCCCACATTGTTCATAAATAAGAGCAGCTGGCTGCAACAAAAGTCTAAGTAGCTGAGGCTTCATCATTATTTATGAGGCTAGCCTGGGACAAGAAGGCTCTAAAAGTGCAATAGGAAACACCATCTTTCCCCAAAGAAAACAGTGGACTGGAGGGACAATCCTAAAAGAGAAAAGAAGCCAATGTCACACTCATTTTGATGTTATCATCTTAATCTTACAGATGGTAAAGTCATTATCATAGTGCAGGCATTGCACATTCTCCCTGGAGCAAGTTTATTTGTCATGATTGTGGGCTAATTGGTTGGTTAGTTTAGAAAAAAGCTTCTCATTATTGACTTCTAGTCATTGAGGATAGACATGAATAACTAAATAACATCTTTTCCCCTTAATTTCACTGACAGAGCTAATAGTTGATACATGATGACTAGCTTGCAACAGACCATCCTGTCTGTTGGGGCAAGGGGGGGGTGAGCTTCCTGTTTTTTGGCTGTGTGTTCCATGTGGACAAGTCTCCACTGGAGGGTAACTGGTCTTTTCCTTGATCCATTGCTCACTCTCTCCCAGGGGATTGAGTAGTTTGGTTGGTGAGTTTGGGAGCTGCATCTAAGCATTTGTGGCTCAACACTTTCTTGTATTCTTTGTCTTTGGGAAGAACTTTGCCAGCTGGAAGTAATCTTTCTGTGCTTCTCCTTTCTGCCCTAAGTATTACAGGAGCAGACCTCTGGAGGGAAGGCCCAGTGTTGTCCAGAATTACTAGTAGCTATGAGTCGACAAGTCTGCCTTAAATGAGGGAGTGAAGTATCACTAAACCCAATTGTCTTCCAAACTTAGCAATTTCTCCACTGTCATGGTTATTGGTCATAATGCTAATATTTTAATCTTAGTTATCTTGACTCCTGTGATTATCTCCCAAATGGTTCTGATTTTTGATTAAGGAAACAGAGATTTATTATTACTATCAAAACTCTAATCTCCTATAAAAGTGATATATATGTTCTGGCCATAAAAGGAGATAACTTAAAACAAATTCCATAATTAAATCCACATCTGATGTAAATAATACATGTTTATGATAGAAAATTAGAAAACAAAGATGAAGTAAATAGAAAACTTTAACTTTTTAAAACTTTTTAAAATGCGATGACTCTCCTTTTTCTAACTTCTTTAACTCCTCTATACTTTTTCCTCTTTTCATTTTGTGTTGTCTCAATTGCTTCCCAGAGGAGTACATGAATGGAGTGGCAAAGGGCTGATGTTGGGGACATTCCCCTTGTGCCTCTGTCCAAGCCCTTGATCAGCTGTTTCTTCTGATGGAGTTGGAAGAGTGGGTGTGTGGCTTGTCTGACAAGAAAGACATACATAGGAAGCATTTGTAGTGTGTAAAGCATTAAGAATATGTCACTTACAAGGTCCTCTGTATCCCATAGTCTCTTGCCTCTTTTGGCCCCAGGTTTTTGGGGATACTGGGGTTATTTGCAGTAGTTGTCACCATTGTCAGAATATTTGGAGACCTTGGTGTCTTGAGCTGTATAACAGAAATCTGTTGGATTTTGTTGTCCAGCTTCATTTGACCTTTCTTCTTTTAACAGCGTCCTAATTCCCCTAGAGGAATTATCTGTTTCCTATTCTTTGACTTCATCTTCAAATAGAGTTGATAACATTCTAAAGCTCCAGGGTGGCCATGTGATCATGCCTGGTCTTTAGAGCATTATCTTCCCCTAGCCACAGTGATTATTTCAGAGATTGACATGTGACCTAGGAAGAGCCAGTGAGACTTGGAGAAACTTGTGCTCAGAGTTAGACCCATTAGCATATAGGTACGGAATGGCTGTCAGCCATCTTGCTGCCATAAGGAGCCTGCATATGAAGCATGTGAATTCTGAGTTGGGGATGACATCATCTGAAATCCTGAGTCCAGGCACAGATATATGCCTGGATTTTTTTAGTTAAGTGACCCAGTAAATTGCTATTTCTGCTTGAACCATTTATTTTTGTCTCTTAAAACCAAAAAGGTCCTAACAAGGTCTGTGTGAGCTAAAGAATTGATATATCTGCCAGATGACTAGAAGTGACCAAACTTTGTGGCTTATAGTTGCCTGCATTACTGGTTTAGCAATTGTCTGCAATACATGAGAGGTTAAATACACCTTTTCTGAAGGCTTAGCTTTTGAGATTTACGATTCAATTGGACTAAAATATAATATTTAGCAATTCAAGCTGGCAGCAAAGACACTTGGTTTGATGCAGCAAGCAGTGCTAATGTCAGAATTAATATAATGATTCCATGTCAAAACAATAACAGGGCAAATCACCTGGAAGAGCAATTCAATCACTTCGGCCTTACCGCCACTGGCAAGTGATGTGCTGAGCCACCTGCCTTCCTTTGCTAGACACAGTTCTGGGTAAAGCTGAGCTGGCAACTAATTTGAATTTAGAAAATGGCTTTTGGAAATCAGTGCTGTCTTAATGGCAAAAATGCTCTTGTAATGGTTTTCTGAAAGGTAATGGAAGCACTGTGAAGATTTTGGGTGTTGGGGATAAAAAAGATGAAGGCCTTACGGGAAGGAAGTGGTGAGTTCAGATTAGGAAAGGGGAACTTCTTTTATTTATTTCCTCCTTCAATTTGATTATTTATTCAATGCATTCTAAGTGCCAGGCATTGGGTTTTAACAGTGTCTGTACTGCTGCATTTCTGCTCACATGAAGTCCAGGAGGGAGAAGATGTAAACAAGTGAATCAAGTAATAATAGAATACAGCTAAAATTTAAATAAAGAGTCCTAAGTTAAGAGTTAAAGGCAGAGGGATCTGTTTTGATGGAAGCTCTGCCTGATGGAGTGACAACAAAGTTGAGGCCAGGAGGAGACAGCTATGCCGAGAGTGCAGGACAAGCATCTTAGCCAGGGGGAAAGAATACATGCAAAGGCTGTGGTCAGATAAGAGGGAGAGACATTGGCCTGAAAGAAAGCCAGGGTGGCTGTAGTATAGTGACAGAAGGGGAACATTCTGTGACCTGAGGTTGCAAGACAGTCGAAGGCACGGTCAGGTATGTGAAGACTATAGAAAGGAGGTTGAATTTCATTCTAATAAAATGGGTAGCCATTGGAGGTTTGCTTTTGGCTGCTCTGAGAGCAAATGCGTAGTTTTTTTTTTTTTAAAGATTTTTATTTATTGAGAGAGAGAGAGAATGGTAGAGAGAGAGCATGAGAGGGAGGAAAGTCAGAGGGAGAAGCAGACTCCCTGCTGAGCAGGGAGCCCGATGCGGGACTTGATCCTGGGACTCCAGGATCATGACCTGAGTTGAAGGCAGTCGCTTAACCAACTGAGCCACCCAGGCGCCCAAATGAGTAGTTTTTTGAGGTGGAAAAACCAGTGCTATTGTTGAACAGCTTTGGCTTGTAGGTGACATCTCAACTTTGGACATCTGATTGTTTCCAAATTGAATCTTCCGTGACAGCATAAGGAAAAGACCTTAGACTAAGATCCAAGTTGTCTTCATTTGTGACCAAATTCTGCTACTGATTACTGTGCAAACTTAGCAAGTTTATATTCCTCTCTGGACCTCAGTTCCTTATCTGGAAATTATAAGGTTGGAATGGATGCTGTATTCATTACTTTTGAAAGTGATAGAAACCCAGTGCAAAATGATTTAAGCAGAAAGGAATATATTTGTTTATTTATTTGAACAATCCAAGGGCAATGGCTTCAGATATGCTTGGATCCAGGAACTTAGATGAAGTCACAAGGAATCTGATTCTCCATCTCTTATATCCATAGGCTTTATTTTCTACAAGGTCTTTTCTATGGATAATGCCCAGTAGCTCCAGGCTAAAGTCTTTTGTAGAGCTAAGAATCCTTATGCAAGAGGATATTCTCCCAAAGTGTGTTACCAAAAGTTCCATGATGGCATCCTGGCTTGGGGCATGAGATTGTGGCTGAACTGTGGCCAAGATGTGGGAAATAAGATATTGGTTGAAACCTGGATCATATGCCCACCTCTGCAGTCATTGTGAACCCCCATGAACCTAGAGCAGGGGAGGGGTGGTTTTTCACATGAAAATAGAAGACGGAATGGTCTTTGAGTAGGCAAACTAGACATGTTCATGAATGCTCTTTTTGGCTTGAACAATTCCATGAATCCTGTATTGGAGAATCAGTACATTCTACTCTCATTCTAGTTGAAATTAGCCATTGTTTCCACAAGAAACCTCCACTTTGGCATTAAATGTCAGGATTGCATGTTTATATTGTATCAATTGTGTAGTTACCAGTCGACTTTTTTTTATGTTAATACCATACATTACATCATTAGTTTTTGATGTAGTGTTCCATGATTCATTATTTGCATATAACACCCAGTGCTCCATGCAGAACGTGCCCTCCTTAATACCCATCACCAGGCTAACCCATCCCCCACCTTGCTTCCCTTTAGAACCCTCAGTTTGTTTTTCAGAGTCCATAGTCTCTCATGGTTCATCTCCCCCTCCGTTGTCCCCCCATTCATTCTTCCCTCCTGCTAACATTTTTTTAAAACATATAATGTATTATTTGTTTCAGAGGTACAACTCTATGATTCAACAGTATTACACAAGTCACATCACTCACCATAGCACATACCCTCTCCAATGCCTATCACCCAGGCACCCTATCCCTCCCACCCCCAGCCATTCCAGCAATCCTCAGTTTGTTTACTGAGATTAAGAATTCCTTGTATCAGTGAGGTCATATGATACATGTCTTTCTCTGATTGACTTATTTCGCTCAGCATAATAGCCTCCAGTTCCATCCACGTCGTTGTCAGTGGCAAGATTTCATTCCTTTTGATGGCTGCATAATATTCCATTGTGTGCGTGTGTACGTGTGTGTGTGTGTGTGTATACCACATCTTCTTTATCCATTCATCTGTCGATGGACATCTTGCCTCTTTCCACAGTTTGGCTATTGTGGACATTGCTGAATAAACATCAGGGTGCATGTACCCCTTTGGATCCCTACATTTGTATCTTTGGGGTAAATACCCAGTAGTGCAATTGCTGGATCATATGGTAGCTCTCTTTTCAAATTTTTAAGGAACCTCCATACTGTTTTCCACAGTGGCTGCACCAGCTTACATTCCTACCAACGGTGTAGGAGGGTTCCCCTTTCTCCACATCACCGCCAACATCTGTCGTTTCCTGACGTTAATTTTAGCCATTATGACTGGTGTGAGGTGATATCTCACTGAGGTTTTGAATTGGATTTCCTTGATGCCAAGCGATGTTGAACACTTTTTCATGGGTCTGTTGGCCATTTGGATGTCTTCTTTGGAAAAATATCTGTTCATGTCTTCTGCCCATTTCTTTTTTGGGTACTTTGTACTTTGTTTTTTTTTTTAATTTTTTATTGTTATGTTAATCATCATACATTACATCATTAGTTTTTGATGTAGTGTTCCATGATTCATTGTTTGTGCATAACACCCAGTGCTCCAGGCAGAATGTGCCCTCTTTAATATCCATCAACAGGCTAACCCACCCCACCACGACCCTCCCTCTAGAACCCTCACTTTGTGTTTCAGAGTTCATCGTCTCTCATGGTTCGTCTCCCCCTCTGACTTACTCCCCTTCTTTCTTCCCCTCCTGCTATCTTCTTCTTCTTCTTTTATTTTTTTAATATATTGCATTATTTGTTTCAGAAGTAGAGATCTGTGATTCAACAGTCTTGCACAATTCACAGCGCTCACCATAGTACAGACCCTCCCCAATGTCTATCACCCAGCCTCCCATCCCTCCCACCCTCCACCATTCCAGCAACCCTCATTTTGTTTCCTGAGATTAAGAATTCCTCATATCAGTGAGGTCACATGATACATGTCTTTCTCTGATTGACTTATTTCACTCAGCATAACACCCTCCAGTTCCATCCACGTCATTGCAAATGGCAAGGTCTCATTCCTTTTGATGGCTGCATAATATTCCATTGTGTATATACACCACATCTCCTTTCTCCATTCATTTGTCGATGGACATCTTGGCTCTTTCCACAGTTTGGCTATTGTGGACCTTGTTGCTATAAACATTGGGGTGCACGTACCTCTTCGGATCCCTACATTTATATCTTTGTGGTAAATACCCAGGAGTGCAATTGCTGGATCGTAGGGTAGCTCTATTTTCAAATGTTTGAGGAACCTCCATACTGCTTTCCAGAGTAGTTGCAGCAGCTTGCATTCCCACCAACACTGTAGGAGGGTTCCCCTTTCTCTGCAACCCCGCCAACATCTGTCGTTTCCTGACTTGTTAATTTTAGCCATTCTGACTGGTGTGAGGTGGTATCTCATTGAGGTTTTGATTTGGATTTCCCTGATGCTGAGCGATGTTGAGCACTTTTCCATGTGTCTGTTGGCCATTTGGATGTCTTCCTCGGAAAAATGTCTGTTCATGTCTTCTGCCCATTTCTTGATTGGATTATTTGTTCTTTGGGTGTTTAGTTTGATGAGTTCTTTATAGATTTTGGATACTAGCCCTTTATCTGATACGTCATTGCAACTAATTTCTCCCATTCTGTTGGTTGTCTTTTGGTTTTGTAGACTGTTTCTTTTGCTGTGCAAAAGCTTTTTATCTTGATGAAATCCCAATAGTTAATTTTTGCCCTTGCTTCCCTTGCCTTTGACGATGTTTCTAGGAAGAAGTTGCTGCAGCTGAGGTCGAAGAGGTTGCTGCCTGTGTTCTCCTTTAGGATTTTGATGGACTCCTGTCTCAGGTTTAGGTCTTTCAACCATTTGGAGTCTATTTTTGTGTGTGGTGTAAGGAAATGGTCCAGTTTCATTCTTCTGCATGTGGCTTTCCAATTCTCCCAAAACCATTTGTTGAAAAGACTGTCCTTTTTGCATTGGTCATTCTCTCCTGCTTTGTCAAAGATGAGATGACCATAGAGTTGAGGGTCTGTTTCTGGGCTCTCTATTCTGTTCCATTGATCGATGTGTCTGTTTTT
>NW_027397085.1:23000355-23078620 GCF_003265705.2 Callorhinus ursinus
AGAAAGATTTATATATGTACAAAATAAGGGTTGATACAATGAAGGTATCTAAAATGACTGTAAAGATGAAAATTATGAAAGATTTTGTAAAAGGAATTGATAAGATAAGAAGTTGTTTGAAAAAAGAAAGAAGATTTAAAAAAAAGAAAAAAAAGGGAGACAGTGTGATCAGGCAGGAGACTTAGAATAAAGCCATATACTAGTGATTCAGGGTATATTTTGATCTCCTGGAAGAAAGTGTATCTCAAAATTTTAAGGAGAGAACAACTTGTATATATATGTCAAAAATAATGGTAACTACTATGAAGGGATAAAATATGACTCTAAAAATGAAAAATAAAAAATGTTTTTTTAAAAAAAGGGATTGATGTTGGTTGAAAAAGGGAGAAAGAAAAATTAAAAAAAAACAGTTAAAAAATTAACTTTGAAAAACTAATGAATCATGGTAAAAAAGCCATGAATTCTATGTGCAATATTCCCCTAGCGCTGGAGTTCTCCCGTTCTCCTTGATCGGTAAACTTGGTCTTGGCTTGCTGGCTGTTCGTGCTGATCTTCTGGGGGAGAGGCCTGTTGCCGTGGTTCCCAAATATCTTTGCTGGAGGCGCTATTACCCCACCCTTAGCCCCGGTCCAGGCTAAGCCAGCTGCTCGGGTTTGCTCTCAGGAGTTTTTGTTCCCTGCAAGCTCTCGGCACAGCTTTGGAGGACGAGAGTGAAAATGGTGGCTTCCCAATCCCCGCTTGGAGGAGGTGAAAATTCGGGTCCCTGCTCCTCAGTGCTCCCCCAGAGAAAAGCAGTCACTCCTGTCTCCCCGGTCTCTGGCCGCACTCTGTGTTCACCTGGTCTGTGACTGAGCATTTCTATCTCTGGCACCCGACCCCGTGTGGAGTCTCCAAACTCAGCAGATCCCTGCGGTGTGCTCTCGTGCCGCTCCTCCTGGGGGAGGAAGGGGAGTCTCCCCGCGTCTACCTCTTGTTGGGTCCCTGCTGGAGGAGCAGTGGCCCGACTGGGCCACGGATCACAGTTTATGGCAACCCCGAGGTGAGAGCCTGCGCCTCGGCTCTGTCTCTGCAGCCGGCTTCCCCGCTCCGATACCTGGGAGCTCTGCCGCACTCAGTCACCCCCAGTCTTTCTGTGACCCTGAGGGTCCTGAGACCACACTGTCCCGGGAGGGTTCCACCCCCTGCTTAGCCACTGGAGCGACGTCCCTCAGCGGAGCTGACTTCTAAAAGTTCCGATTTTGTGCTCCGCAGCTCTATCACTTGCCAGAAGCAGCCGACGGAGGCCCCCTCCCCCGCCCTCTGTCCTCCTGAATATCGCCTTGGATTCACTTCTCCGCACATCCTACCTTCCAGTAAGTGGTCACTTCTTTATGCAGAGAGTTGTTGCTACTCCCTTGTTTGATCTCCTGTTGAGTTCGTAGGTGTTCAGAATGGTTTGATCGCTATTCAGCTGAATTCCTGAGACAATGACGAAATCCAGGTCTCCTTCTCCTCTGCTATCTTGCTCCGCCCCTCTTCTGCCCATTTCTTGATAGGATCATTTGTTCTTTAGGTGTTGAGTTTGATAAGTTCTTTATAGATTTTGGATACTAGCCCTTTATCTGATATGTCATTTGCAAACATCTTCTCCCATTCTGTCAGTTGTCTTTTGGTTTTGTTGACTATTTTCTTTTGCTGTGCAAAAGCTTTTTATCTTGATGAAATCCCAAAAGTTCATTTTTGCCCTTGCTTCCCTTGCCTTTGGCAGTGTTTCTAGGAAGAAGTTGCTGTGGCTTAGGTCAAAGAGGTTGCTGCCTTTGTTCTTCTTTAGGATTTTGATGGACTCCTGTCTCACATTTAGATATCTCAACCATTTTGAGTCTATTTTAGTGTGTGGTGTAAGGAAATGGTCCAATTTCATTCTTCTGCATGTGGCTGTCCAATTTTCCCAACACCATTTGTTGAAGAGACTGTCTTTTTTCCACTGGACATTCTTTCCTGCTTTGTCGAAGATTAGTTGACCATAAAGTTGAGGGTCCTTTTCCGGCCTCTCTATTCTGTTCCATTGATCGATGTGTCTGTTTTTGTGCCAGTACCATGCTGTCTTGATGATGACAGCTTTTAATAGTGCTTGAAGTCCGGGATTGTGATGCCGCCAGCTTTGCTTTTCTTTTTCAACATTCTTGTGGCTATTCGGGGTCTTTTCTGGTTTCATACAAATTTTAGGATTATTTGTTTCATTTCTTTGAAAAAGGTGATAGTATTTTGATAGGGATTGCATTGAAAGTGTAGATTGCTGTGGGTAGCATTGACATCCTCACCATGTTTGTTCTTCCAATCCATGAGCATGGAACGTTTTTCCATTTCTTTGTGTCTTCCTCAATTTCTTTCATGAGTATTTTATAGTTTTCTGAGTACAGATTCTTTGCCTCTTTGGTTAGATTTATTCCTAGGTATCTTATGGTTTTGGATGCAATTGTAAATGGGATCGACTCCTTAATTTCTCTTTCTTCTGTCTTGTTGTTGGTGTATTAGAAATGCCACTGATTTCTTTGCATTGATTTTATATCCTGCCACTTTACCAAATTCCTGTATGAGTTCTAAGAGTTTTGGTTGGATTCTTTTGGGTTTTCCACATAAAGTATCATATCATCTGCAAAGAGTGAGAGTTTGACTTCTTTGCTGATTTGGATGCCTTTGATTTCTTTTTTGTTGTCTGATTGCTTTGGCTATGACTTCTAATACTATGTTGAATAGCAGTGGTGAGAGTGGACATCCCTGCCGTGTTCCTGACCTTAGGGGGAAAGCTCTCCATATTTTCCCCATTAAGAATGATATTCTCTGTAGGTTTTTCATAGATGGCTTTCATGATATTGAGGTATGTACCCTCTATCCCTATACTCTGAAGAGTTTTGATCAAGAAAGGATGATGTACTTTGTCAAATGCTTTTTCTGCATCTATTGAGAGGATCATATGTTTCTTGTTCTTTCTTTTATTAATATATTGTATCACCTTGACTGATTTGTGGATGTTGAACCAACCTTGTAGCCCAGGGAGAAATCCCACTTGGTCGTGGTGAATAATCCTTTTAATGTACCGTTGGATCCTATTGGCGAGTATTTTGGTGAGAATTTTTGCATCCATGTGCATCAAGGATGTTGGTCTGTAATTCTCCTTTTTGATGGGGTCTTTGTCTCTTTGGGGGATCAAGGTAATGGTGGCCTCATAAAACGAGTTTGGAAGTTTTCCTTCCATTTCTATTTTTTGGAACAGTTTCATAATAGGTATTAATTCTTCTTTAAATGTTTGGTAGAATTCCCCTGGGAAGCCATCTGGCCCTGGGCTTTTGTTTTTTGGGAGATTTTTGATGACAGCTTCAGTATCCTTAGTGGTTATAGGTCTGTTCAGGTTTTCTATTTCTTCCTGGTTCAGTTTTGGTAGTTGATACGTCTCTAGGAATGCATCCATTTCTTCCAGATTATCTGATTTTCTCGCATAGAATTGCTTATAATATGTTCTTATAACTGTACTTCTTTGGTTTTTGTTGTGATCTCTCCTCTTTCATTCATGATTTTATTTATTTGGGTCATTTCTCTTTTCTTTTTGATAAGTCCGCCCAGGGGTTTATCAATCTTGTTAATTCTTTCAAAGAACCAGCTCCTAGTTTTGTTGATCTGTTCTACTGTTCTTTTGGTTTGTATTTCTGTGATCTTTATTATTTCTCTTCTCCTGCTGGGTTTAGGCTTTATCTGCTGTTTTATCTCCAGCTCCTTTAGTTGTAGTGTTAGGTTGTATATTTGAGACCTTTCTTGTTTCTTGAGAAAGGCTTGTATTGCTGTATACTTTCCTCTTAGAACTGCCTTTGCTGCATCCCAAAGTTTTGAACAGTTGTGTTTCATTTTCATTTGTTTGCATGAATTTTTTTAAATTTTTCTTTAATTTTCTGGTTGACCCATTCATTCTTTAGTAGGATGCTCTTTAGCCTACATGTACTTGAGTTCTTTCTGACTTTCTTCCTTTCTTTTTTTTTTTTAAGATTGTATTTATTTATTTGACAGAGAGAGAGCTAGCGACAGCAGGAACACAAGCAGGGGGAGTTGGGGAGAAAAAAGTTGGCTTCCTGCTGAGCAGGGAGTCTGATGCGGGGCCCAGTCCTAGGACACTGGGATCATGACCTGAGCTGAAGGCAGATGCTTAACAACAGCCACCCATGCGCCCCTCTTTCTGACTTTCCTCTTGTGATTGAGTTCGAGTTTCAAAGCACTGTGGTCTGAAAATATGCAGTGAATGATCCCAATCTTTTGGTACCAGTTGAGACCTGATTTGTGACCTAGGATGTGATCCATTCTGGAGAATCTTCAATGGGCATTAGAGAAGAATGTGTATTCTGTTGCTTTGGGATGAAATGTTCTGAATATATCTATGAAGTCCATTTGGTCCAGTGTGTCATTTAAAGCCTTTATTTCCGTGTTGATCTTTTGCTTAGATGATCTGTCTGTTTCAGTGAGGGGGGTGTTAAAGTCCCCAACTATTATTGTTTGTATTTTCTTTGCTTTTGTTATTAATTGGCTTATATAACTGGCTGCTCCCATGTTAGGGGCATAGATATTTACAATTGTTAGATCTTCTTGTTGGATAGACCCTTTAATTAGGATTCAGTGTCCTTCCTCATCTCTTATTATAGTCTTTGGTTTAAAATCTAATTTGTCTTAGATAAGGATTGCCACCCCAGCTTTCTTTTGGTGTCCATTAGCATGGTAAATGCTTTTCCACCCCCTCACTTTCAATGTGGGGGTGTCTTTGGGTCTAAAATGAGTTCCTTGCAGACAACATATGGATGGCTCTTCTTTTTTTATCCAATCTGATAACCTGTGTCTTTTGATTGGGGCATTTAGCCCCTTTACATTCAGGCTAACTATTGAAAGATATGAATTTAGTGCCATTGTATTGCCTGTAAGGTGACTGTTCCTGTATATTGTCTGTGTTCCTTTCTGGTCTATGTTACTTTTAAGCTCTCTCTTTGCTTAGAGGGTCCCTTGCAATATTTCTTGTAGGGCTGGTTTCGTGTTTGCAAATTCCTTTAGTTTTTGTTTGTCCTGGAAGCCTTTTATCTCTCCTTCAATTTTCAATGAGAGCCTAGCTGGATATAATATTCTTGGCTGCATATTTTTCTCATTTAGTGCTCTGAAGACATCATACCAGTCCTTTCTGTCCTGCCAGGTCTCTGTGGAGATGTCTGTTGCCAATCTACTGTTTGGCATTGTAGGTTCCGGGTCTCTTGTCCTGAGCTGCTTTCAAGGTTTTCTTTTTGTCTCTGAGACTAAACATAAGTATTACTATTAGATGTTGGGGTGTTGACCTATTTTTATTGATTTTGAGGCGGGTTCTCTGTGCCTCCTGGATTTTGGTGCCTGTTTCCTTCCCCACATTAGGGAAGTTCTCTGCTATAATTTGCTCCAATATACCTTCTGCCCCTCTCTCTCTCTTTCTTCTTCTTCTGGGATCCCAATTATTCTAATGTTATTTTGTCTTATGGTATCACTTATCTCTCGAATTCTCCCCTCATGTTCCAGTAGTTGTTTATCTTTTTTTCTCATCTTCCTTATTTTCCATCATTTGTTCTTGTATATCACTAATTCTCTCTTCTGCCTCATTTTTTTTCTAGCAGTTAGAGCATCCATTTTTTATTGCACCTCATTAATATCCTTTTTGCCAACTTGGTTAGATTTTAGTTATTTAGTTCTCCAGAAAGGTTTACTCTATTAACTTCCATGCTTTTTTCACGCCCAGCTAGTGTCTTTTTTTTTTAAAGATTTTATTTATTTATTTGACAGAGAGAGACACAGCCAGAGAGGGAACAGAAGGAGGGGGAGAGGGAGAAGCAGCCTTCCTGTGGAGCAAGGAGCCCAATGTGGGACTCGATCCCAGGACCCTGGGATCATGACCTGAGCCGAATGCAGATGCTTAAATACTGAGCCACCCAGGCGCCCCCACTAGTATGTTTAAAATCATCATTCTCAACTCTAGTTCTGACATCTTACTAATTTCTGTAACGATTAGGTCCCTGACAGTCAGTACTGCCTCTTGTTCTTTTTTTTTTTTTGAGGTGATTTTTTCTGTCTTGTCATTTTGTCCAGAGGAGAATAGATGAATGAGAGAACAAAATGCTAACAGGGTAACAACATCCCCAGATAATATATACTAAACAAATCAGAAAAGACCTGCAACCAGGGGAAAAGAAAGGGAAAGAAAGATAAAAGAGAAAAAAAGAAAAAGATAAAAAGAAACAAAACAAAACAAAAACCCAAAATATGATCAGATATGATCAGGCTGGTGCATAGATCAGTGCCACACACTAGATTTTGGGTGTATTTTGGTCTGTTAGAAGAAGCTGCCTCCCAAAATTTTAAAGAAAGGAAAACTTATATATGTACAAAAATAAAGGTTTATATGATGAAGGGATGGAATATGATTGTAAAGGTGAAAATTATAAAAGATTTTATTAAAGGAATTGATAAGATAAGAAGTTTGTTGTAAAAAGAAAGGATTAAAAAAAGAAGGGAGAGAACGTGATCAAGCAGGAGACTAGACAAAGCCATACTCTAGAGATTTAAGGTATATTTTGATCTGTTAGAAGAACTGTATCCCAAAATTTTAAAGAGAGTACAACTTATATATATATGTACCAAATATAATTTTAAGTACTATGAAGGGATAGAATGTGACTCTAAAAATGAAAAATAAAAATTTTTTAAAAAATTGATAAGATGTTGCTTGAGAAAAGGAAAAAGAAAAATTAAAAAAAAAAGTTAAAAAAATTAACTTTGAAAGACCAAAGGGTCATGGGAAAAAAGCAATGAATTCTATGTGTGGTAGTCCCCCAGTGAAGGAGTTCTGCCATTCTCATAGATTGGTAAACTTGGTCTTGGCTGGCTGTTCTTTTTTTTTTATTGTTATGTTAATCACCATATATTATATCATTAGTTTTTGATGTAGTGTTCCATGATTCATTGTGCATAACACCCAGTGCTCCAGGCAGAATGTGCCCTCTTTAATACCCATCACCAGGCCAACCCATCCCCCCACCCTCCTCCCCTCTAGAACCCTCAGTTTGTTTTTCAGAGTCCATCGTCTCTCATGGTTCGTCTCCCCCTCCTACTTACTCCCCTTCATTCTTCCCCTCCTGCTATCTTCTTCTTTTTCTTTTTTTTTAACATATGTTGCATTATTTGTTTCAGAAGTACAGATCTGTGATTCAACAGTCTTGCACAATTCACAATTGGCTGGCTGTTCTTGCTGATCTTCTGGGGGAGGGGCCTGTTGCCGTGGTTCCCAAATGTCTTTGCCGGAGGCGGAATTGCCCCGCCTTTGCCCGGTTGGGCTAAGTTATCTGCTTGGGTTTGCTCTTGGGAGCTTTTGTTCCCTGCAAGCTCTCGGTACAGCTTTGGAGGACGAGAGTGAAAATGGCGGCCTCCCAGTCTCCGCCCTGGAGGAGCTGAGAACTCGGGCCCCGCTCCTCAGTGCACCCCCAGGGAAAAGCAGTCAGTCACTCCCGCCTCCCTGGTCTCTGGCCGCACTCTGTGCTCACCCGGCCTGTGACCGAGTGTTTCTTTCTCTGGCACCCAAACCTGTGTGGAGTCTCCAAACCCAGCAGATCCTTGTGGTGCGCTCCCGCGCCGCTTCTCCCGGGGGAGGAAGGGGAGTCTCCCTGGATCTGCCACTTGTTGGGTCTCTGCTGGAGGAGCAGTGGCCCAACTGTGCCATGGATCACAGTTTATGGCAACCCCGAGCTGAGGGCCCGCGCCTGGGGTCCATCTCTGCGGCCGGCTTCCCCACTCCGATACCTGGGAGCTCTGCTGCACTCAGGCACCCCCAGTCTTTCTGTGACCCCCAGGGTCCTGAGACCACACTGTCCCGCAAGGATTCCACCCCCTGCTTAGCCACTGGAGTGATGTCCCTCAGCGGAGCTGACTTCTAAAAGTTCCGATTTTGTGCTCCGTGCCTCTATCACTTGCCCTAGCGGTCTACGGAGGCCCCCTCTCCTGCCATCTATCCTCCTGAATAGTGCCTCGGATTTACTTCTCCACATGCCCTATCTTCCAGAAAGTGGTCGCTTTTCTGTTCAGAGAGTTGTTGCTATTCTTTTCTTCGATCTCCTGTTGAGTTTGTAGGTGTTCAGAATGGTTTGATCCCTATCCAGCTGAATTCCTGGGACCAGATGAAATCCAGTTCTCCTACTCCTCTGCCATCTTGCTCCTCCTACCACCAGTTCACTTCTTTAATATGTGCTCTTTTTCTCTAATCTTAGCATCAACCTAGACTACCTGCTACCTCCACGATTCATAATGCTTTCAGAAGAGTTTGCTTTGGTGTACCCATCAACTTGCTGGCTGTGCAAATATGCAGAGTCAGAATTTGCTTCCTCATTTATATTGTTCATATTGAATTGTTTGTTAAATTGCTGGAAAAATTACTTACTGGCTTATTGGTCAGCATTATTCTGGAGTTACTTGGTTTTAACAGAACTTGGAAAATGCTTAAAAAATCACCATATACCCCACTGTATTATCATTTTCCCATAGAGAACATGAAGAAAGCTTTTGAACATAAGCCATCTTTCTCCTCAAAGTATCTCCATTTTTCCTGTCTATATTCCTACCCACTTCAATGCCACCTATCGTTAAGTTCTTGATTTTCCATGAAGTATTGGCATCTTCTCGACTGCCTTTCTGATTTCCCTTTAGTAGAAAATACCTTTGCTATTAAATTCTGGTCTATTATTAATTACTTGAAATGCATGACTTTTTAAGAATGAGCTGTAATTCCTATACCATAACATTTGCCCTTTCAAAGTATACAATTCATCTATTTTTAATATACTTGCAAAGTTACACAACCATTAGCATTGTCTAATTCCAGAACATATTCATTACTGTAAAAAGAAAACCTATACTCATTAGCAGTCACTCCTCATTCACCCCTCAGAAAAGCAGGACCTCTATCTCTGGAGTTAGCTCCTTGAGGGCAATGGCAGAGACCTATCCTATTTTTTTTTGTGTGTGTCTCTCTCAGAAGCCTAGCCCATTTCTGGGGCCATAGGAGACATTAATAGAAATGTATTGAATTGATAACTCATTATGTTGATTGCTGTTTCAATTAAAGGCAAGACTAAAAGGCCATGTCCTATAGTGGAAAGAATACCAAGCAGGGAATCTGTTACATTTTTCCTTTCTGCTCTGTTATCAACTGTACTCTTAGGCAACTCTCTCCCATTCTTCAGGCCCAATTTTGCTCCTCTGTAAATGAAGGCATAGACTCAGTGATTTCTGTGGTGCCTTCCAGTCCAAACTGACACCAGGCAGTACTAATTTGTAAATCAAGATTGACTTCCAGCATAAGCAATTTGTTGAATGGAAACAGCAGGATTTCTTTCCATTTTCACTGGGGTCCTAGAGAGTATGTGAAACAACAGAGCTCCCTTCTGGGGACTGTGTTTGGGAATGCAGTGTGGTCTGGCTCCATAATGTCCGCACTCAGCTGGACCAGGAAGGAATGCACCAGGAAAAGTGAACGTGTGTTCTTGGTCCAGGTCTCATCCTTAGCCTGTGCCATTTTGTGGGGAAGTTTACATCTTTTTGCATTCAGGGCTTCTCTCTGGAAATGATGAACCAAAATACGATGTGGAAGTAAAAAAAGACACAGACAAAGATACACAGATTGTACACTATACGTTATTCCTAATTTGAAGTCTGAGCATCTTTCCATTTCCACCTAAGGAACACTTGTGGCCATACACTTTCAGTCATCCTTCAGCTCACCAAGGGTCTATGTCTTCGAAAACATCTTACAAAAAGAAAAAGTGAATCCTCTTTTTCATGTTTCCCAAATGAGTGTTTCAACATCATGGAAATGAGATCAGAATGGTAAACAGACAGCTGTCTTGTATTTCTCCTTCTAGGGAGAGGAAGGTCAGAGACACCTTCCTTCTGCGTAACAGATCCCTCCCAAATGGGTTGTAAACAAGAGTGCAGTGCAGCTCCTCCTTCACTGGGAAAGAATAAAGGCATTTTGGAACAGCCTTTAGAGGTGTCGAACATACATATCTTTGATTCTGTTTTCTCATCTTTTTGCGGTGTCTTTCTTTCACAACATGAAGCCATTGATTGAATGAAGTTAGAATAACTTTTGACATAGCTAACCAAAATAGATAGCAAAGGGACTGGTTGCTAAGCACAGCTCTGCTGGGTTCCCTGGCTGACAGCCTGTATTTGCAGAAGCAAATCCTTAGTTATTGCCAGCTGGTTGTTTAAAGCTGCTACTGCCTCTCAGGTAATAGTGATTCAGAAGCACATATAATATTAGAAGGAAATTACTGAAATTACATGCCTCCTTAACAGGATATAAGCTACTTGAGGGCATGACTTATTCAAGCATATATTCAACCACCTCGGGGTGGGTGGTAGAGTCTGGAGACAGAATAATGAAGTTGTAGTTTCTTTTTCCTGGGACTCAAACTTGAGGCCAGTGAGGAGAAGGTGAGAGAAAGATAGAGGTATAATGGGACAAGACTTATTAGTGTATCAATTTCTTCAGCCTTTTTTCTCCTCCTGTTCAGTAAAGAGGTTTTTGACTTTATTTTACCAGTGTAAAAGTATTAGTTATCTTTTTTTCCCACTTTTCCCTCTGAGAGGTGTCTTGCATTGATGGCCTGTTTGTTTGTTTGGGGGGGGTTTGGAGATGAGAGTTGGGAAAAAGGGAAGAAATAGGCAAAAACAGGAGCACAGGGGATAGGTCGGGAAAGACAAGAGGTGCTCATGCTGGGCACCTGTGCTAGAGCAAAAGGAGTTTGCCTAAAAATGTGGGGGAAGAGGAAAAGCAGGGCAGAAGCCATGGAATGAACCAAGATGCCAATGGAAAGATTTTAAAATATATTGTGGGTTTTGTTGCTTATTTATGGTTTTCAAGAAAAATAATTTTGTTAAAAGCAAAAGTTGTAACTGTTAAAAATTCAGACAGTACCAAAAATGATCCAATGATAAGTAAAAGCTGCCTATCACCCTACCTCATTACCTCATGCCATCTGCCACTGCCTTTGTTCAAGACTGTCTTAAAACGAGTGTTTTTGCAGATCAGATGACATAGAAATATTAATATATATGTACACATATATATGCACACACATGACATATTTCAGACAAAAGAGAATATATTACATGTTTTTGACATTCTGCAACTTTTTAAAAATGTACTATTCTAGCTTATTTTCAGGCCAGTAGACCTATATCTTTCTCATTGTTAAAAATTAACCCTATGGTATTTTATTTCATGGAGATACTCAAGTTTGTAAAACTATTTCTCTAATTGCTGGATATTCATTACAGTATTTCCCAGAATATCTTCTAACCTATGTCTTTCCATGTTTGCATAAATGTTTTTGTGGAAAAGATTCTTAGAAGTTTGTTTGCTTAATCATAAAGAAAGTACATTAATTTTTTTCTTAGACTTTGCCAAATTGTAATCTAAAAATGTGTCACATTACTATATAGAGGGTTTAAAAATGCATATTTTTTTACATCTTCATTAGCTTCCTCTTTTGAGGCAAGAACTTCGGTGCCATTGGTGAATATGGCTCAAAGTAATCAAATTCTTTTCCTTCTTCTCTCTCTCTCTCTCTCTCTCTCTTTTTTTTTTTTAAATGGGCACAATAGTCTTAGAAAACCAGCTTCTTTGCTTTGTAGAAGAGCAAAGAAGCATACCTTACGGGTATGCTCCAAGTCATGTCTTGAATGTGGAAGTGTTAAAGCTTTTGACTTTTAGGAATACTTGTAAAGCCAGCTCTAAAGCTGCTGGGAGGGTTCTGAGTGGCATAGAAGTTGAGTTCACTTTAATTGTCAGTCTTAGAGCAAAACATACCTACAGTTATCAGTTTCATTCAACAGCCTTCACTGGGGGATTTTCAATCTTCCCATAGTGGATATTAAGCTAATAAGAAGGCTCTCCAAGTACATAGGTTTATCTGTCAAGTCAGTGGTAATGGACCATGTGGTCCCTAGGTCTTATAACAAGAACAACAACAAAGTTCTGTGTTCCCCCTTCTTCAGTATGATATATTAGCTCTGCAAAATACCTTTTCTGATTAATTATTGAGTGCATACGTTAGTTCAGTGCTAAGGACTTTCAAATACATTACCTTTTTTAGCCTTCAAATAATTATAGGAGCTAAGTGTCAGTATTCCCATTAAGAACAGAAAGTAAGGGTCAGAGAGTTTACGTAAGAGCCACACAGCTAGGCTGTGGCAGAGCCAGTATTTGAAACTATATTCATTTGATTGCAAATTCCATATTGTTAACCTCTGTGGCTTGCTGCTCTTTAAACCATGTGACATTAAATAATGTCATTTAAAAAATCTATTTAGGGGCATCTGATACCTTTTGATAAGATGCTTTTCCCATCTTATTTGATCCTAATTTATCCCTTTTATGATCTCATGTTGTGGCTAAGACAAGAAGAGGCCAACTCATTACCATTTTGGTCCTCATCTAATAAAGAAATAGTACACTATTGTGTTTAAAGGTATACACTCAGTTTCTCTGGGTTCAAACACTGGTACTGCCATTTACCAATTGCTGACTTTGGGCAAGTTACTGAGGGTCAGGTTTCCCATTTGTAAAATTGGTACAATAAGTTTGCTTACCTCACTGGATTATTTTGAGAATTAAAATGAAGTAATGTGGCAAAGCATTTAGAAGACTACCTGGCATATACTAAGTATAAATTAAGAGCATTGTATGGCTATCATTACCAAGTTGACACCCATGTGGCCAGTCCTTTCTACAGTTTCTCATCCTGTGCCACCAGTACCATCTCTTCTTGTTGCTCTTTCTGGCCCTTGGACAAAACAGTTCATCTGCTTTGTGGTTACTCAGTTATCTATATCCTTGTCTGGAGTGTTTCTCTTAGATGGAAATATTCCTAATTTCTGTTTTGGCTCCTGATCCATATTTCTTGTTCTCCTATTTCAAGTTCAATTAACCAATAACTTTTTAAAAAGATTTTATTTATTTATTTGAGAGAGAGAGAATGAGATAGAGAGAGAGAGCACGAGAGGGAAGAGGGTCAGAGGGAGAAGCAGACTCCCCGCTGAGCAGGAAGCCCGATGTGGGACTCAATCCTGGGACTCCAGGATCATGACCTGAGCCAAAGGCAGTCAGTTAACAAACTGAGGCACCCAGGCGCCCAATTAACCAATGATTTTGGTCTACTATCTAACCAAGCCCCAGATAGACAAGTGCTCTGTTGTCTCAACCTGCCTTGAATCAGTGTTTTTCATAATCATGTCTGAATACTCCAATTTCTTCTTTCCCCATCTGGTCCTCAGCTTGGGCAAACCTGTGCTTTGCCAATTAAAAATCTGGTTCTCATGCACTGTTTCTGATTTATTCCTTGCTTTTTCCAGTTTTTTAACCTTTATTCGGCAAGTATTTCAGAGACCTTATTGTGTATCAGGCACAGTGTGAGGTACTAGGGTAAGGTGTGAACAACACAAACACAGAACTTATAGTGTAGTCTATAATTATCAGATTGTCAAATAGTCACACAAATTTAAAGGTGCAATTGTGGTCACTATTATAAAGGTGAGCCACACAGTATTAGGAGACTCCATACTAGAGGTATTTGACCTTGTCAGGGAGATCAGAAAAGGCTTTGTTGGGGGAATGATACCTGAGATGAGGTCCAGAGGATGGTTGGGAATTAATTAGGCAAGTAGGGAGAATGGTATGGGCTGGGAGAAGAGCTGTGGTGAAAGGGAGCATGGTAAGTGTCCGTGACTGAAAGAAGGCCAGTGAGGTTCAAATACAGAATTCCTATTCCTTGCATAGGAATACAAAGTGCAAGATGAGATGAGGTTGGGTAAGACCACTCTGGGACTTGTAGGTTATGCTAGAGATTTTGGTCTTGATATCAAGTATAAATGGGAAGACACTGGATGGTGGTAAGCATGGCAGTGAGGCAGTAGGGACATTATCAGATGTCATTTTGCTCAGGTCTGTCTGGACAGGACAGAGTGGATAATGGGTAGACTGTTAAAACATGCCCGAGTAGGCAATATTGGTAGCCTTGACTAGAACAGCAGTTGTAGAGGGAAAGAAATAAATGGTATTAGAGATAGTGGAGATGAAATTAGCAATTTTGGTGAAAGAGATATGATAGATAAGGGAAAGGGATGACCTCAAGTTTCCTGGGGACAACTGCTTGGAAAGTGATTGTCTTCACTGCAATGGGAGAAGAATGAAATTGAGTTGACTGGACTTAATGATAAATTATTTGCTCTAGGTAAAGCTTATAATCTCTGGGAGTAGAAACTTACTCATACTAGTTTGAGTAAAAAGTTTTTATGTAAAGATACAGGGAATAGTATGGAAACTGTAGCAGCATGGCCTTAGGGAAACTGGAAGGTTTTCAGGAACTAAGATCTCTTTGGCCAAAGAAAAGTGAATTTGCAGGCTAATAAGATAACTTTGGAAATAAGCTTTGACCTTTCTTTCCTAGTGCCATAAATATGAAAGATGGTGTTAATATGTATCTGGACAGCTTCTGTATTGATTGAACATCAGATTCATCTTTGCTACTCACTCTTTCCTGATGATGACCCTAAAATGAATAAGACTTATCAGTGTTTTATTGTCAGCTTTCAGGAACTGTAAATGTAACTCTTAAATCATTGCTACTTAGAAGAAAGTTCTTACAGAGGGAATAGAGGAAAGTTCTTGGGAAGCTGAACAGAATGCTATTTGTGACTGCCTGGTTTTACAAAAACAAACTTTTCTGATTATAAAAGATCCATTTTGAGGATTGCCAGATAACAAGACAGCCTCATTACATGCACTGTTTAGTTACAACAGAGTCTGACTCTAAGGTCAGAGACCCTGAGAGTGGGGAAATCCAGGGAGAGTTGCCAAACGGCTCCTTGAAAGAGGGGTCTTCAAACTGGTTCCATGTTCCTTTTCCAACCTTTCTCTTTGCCCTCAGCTATTGATGTCTGGTTCTGCTCCTATCACCTCTCTGAAACTTCTATTTATAGGGTTGGAAATGATTCCTGTTTGCCAAGTGCAGGGATGTCTTTTGGACTGTTATTAAGTGCTACTTCTCTGTAGCCTTTGTTTCTACAGACTGCTCCTGGAAGCTTTCTTCCTCTTGCTTTTGGGATCCCTCTTCATTTCTTCCTCAACCTCCACCACACTAGCAGTTACTGCAAAGTAACCTTGGCTGGTTCTTCCTCCTTTTTGCTTTACTGTTTTTCCACGGTTTTAGCCTTGTTGTTGGTCAGGCCCATCTTGTGCCTTTCTTTAGCTGGAATATATTTGTAGTTGATTCTTACATATCTACCTCCTGCCTGGAATTTGAGTTCAAGAGAGGGTTCCAATAACTTCTACGATGTAGCATATAGACTGCTCACATTTAGCAGGTCCCAAACTAGAGCTTTTTCTTTTCTCCCCCAAACCTATTATTCATTTTTAAAACCTTTATTTTTGCAAGTACCAGCATCCACCAGACACTTTGCAATCATCCTCGATCCCTTGTGCATTTGTGTCACTTTTCCTCCATCCCTCTTGCTACTGGCCTAGTTAAGGCCTCATGCTTTTATCATCTCTTGTAAAGATACTGTCATATCCTAGTTTCTTTGCTTTTAATCTCTTCTCACGCCAGTGCAAGAGTCATACTTCTCTTACAAAATATAAACTTGTTTGTGTCTATGTAAAATTTTTAACGTTTGCTGTATATTGGCTATATTATATAAACCCAATTATTTGATAGAGCTTATAAGGTTTTTCACAATCTGGCACCAGTCTGCCTTTCCAGGTTCGTCAGTTATCTCTCTCCTAATATTTTTTTGAGTGATAGACCTTTTTCATGTAATGCCACTTTTAATATGAACAAGGTATTATTTATTGGTCTTGTATTAGGAAACTGGTACCAAGGTAAGTAACTTGTTCAAGACTACTTAAGTAGCAAAGGACAAAGAACCAGGTTGGAGCCAAACTTTGTACCCTACTACTCTGAAACCACACTGAACATTTACATGTGAATGTGCCTGCCTTTCTGCTGCCTCTTCAGCCTGCATTGTCCAACTTGCTTGTCTTCCTTTTCCAAATCCTGTGTATTGCAAGGCCCTGCTTAAAAGGCTATAAAGCTTATCAGACTTCTTGCATCATAGTAGAATTAATAGCTCCTTATTTTGAGTTCTCTCAACATCTTGTGTATTTTTAAATTATGTCACTCTGTGTAAGATGAGCTTCTTGATATAACTCTGCTAAATTCAAGTGAACTGTGAGGACACTGTGTCAGTCATTCTTAAGTTCCCAATGTCTAGTACATAGTAAGTCCTCAGGAAATATCTTCAGAATGTAGAGGGAGGAGTATTTTCATAATCCATGAAATTGTTATTGTCAAATCTAAACATTTCTAATTAAAACAGGTTTGGTTGTCAACATAGAAATCACAGCTTCTTACTATGCTGCTCAAAGTTTATTAACAATGTGCTGTGAGCAGGCATTTTCAAGAACACTAAGTAAGACTACCTAGAAAGTTATTTCTGTTTGAAGTACCCAGGAGCCTTGATAGAGTCAATTGCCTGAAGCAGTCACCTGTACTGATGAGACATGTCTCTGTTATAAACAACAGGAAACCTGAGGTATTTATTGCCTTATGTTATAGAAAGGATGAGGCTTGTTCTGATGATAATAAGATGTAGTATTTTTCTCTCTTTTTTGGTGGTGTTTCCATTTTCACCAAGCATCTCCTCTTGTGGCTCTAAGGTTACATACCTGCTCAGACATTCTAGGAGAAAGGAGTACATTTCTTTACCAATTAATCAACATGATTCAGTTTGTTTTGTATCAGTTTAGGTCACGCCTATCCCTGGTAGTGAACTGTAGTGGAGGAATGTGATTCCTCCCCATGAATCAGATGGTCCTGTGCCACACCCCATCCTCAAGTCTGGAGTGGTACCAGCTATTTTCCAGCAAATGGGTTGTAGGGGCAAAGGGTGGACACTTTAAGAAGAGCCTGAATGCTGACCCAAGTGGAGGGCAAGTAAATGCTGGACAGCCAAAACCAGTAAAATGACCTCCAAATACCATTAAGATAATGGATCAAAAAGGGAAAATGTGATCTTGAGGTGATTGCCATGCTTTCCACAGATGACTCACACTCAGTCCCATTTCTATGGAGGAGTAAGACCCAACATTTAATGGATCACTTTTCTATATCATTTTGATTTGAAAAGGGAGATGTTCTGATATTGTCTGCTCTTTGCCATGGAAGGATGACCTCCCTATATGGTCAGCTTCATGCAAGCTATCCAGATTCAGGATTGGTTTGGGCAATGGGGAGACCAGAAGGCAGGAGGAGGGTGAGATTGGGGAACTTATTCCTCTGGCTCTCTCCCCACTGGGCCGTGGGTTGGCTGTGTCCCTGCTTCTGTCATGCAGGCCTCTCCTACATACCTACTCTCTCCGGATTCTAAATCATTCTTTGCCTTTCCTGGTCTTCCTTCTGTTGCTATTCCTGGGGTTCTGCACTGTTGATTTGTCTAAACTCTGCCTACACCTTTGTAAAGATTCTTTTTATTAAAGTTGTCTCAAATTACCCAATTGGAGTATGCCATCTGTTTTCTGCCAAGACCCTTACTGATACAGTGGGTAATCATCTCTCTCCTAGCATATTTTCAATCACGGCAGTAACACTTTTCCAAAATAGAACTATCATATCAGCCAAAGGTAAATTTTCTTTAATTGGATAAAAAGAGCTTCCGCAGTCAGTTTTGATCATTTGTGATTCAGTCACCCAGTTAAGGGATTTGCGACCTGAGGACAAAAGCATAGGCCAGGAGGGCGTAGAGTTTTTATAGCCGTTGTTAGGGAGGTGCCTCCTTTCAGTTTGCATGTTCATTTGCAAATTGGACAAGATTCCTCTTGACTCATCTAGCTACAAATTATAAATAAAAATGTAAATTTTAGTTTAGTATTTTAGTGTTTCACAGAGGTTTTAGCAGGAGTATTTATTCTCAGTAGTTATTAGTACAGTTTTTAAGTACTAAAGGAAGAATATTAGTGTAGTTGGACAGTCATGACAGTGGTATTTACCACTGAGATTACTGATGGAAACTGTCATCTCTATACAACTTCATGTAAATGGCAACCACAAGGACAGATTACCTAAAATCATACTGACATTCTTGTAAGAACTGTAAATGTTTTACTTCTTTTATTCTAGGATTCAGGTCTTTGATAACGATTCTAGAACTGAAGACATTGATGGTTGGTTGGGGCCATTTGATAGAGCGCTGAGTGAATTCAATTTGGTTCCTTGGTTTGCCACTTTCTCTTTTGGATATATTTCCCATCTCATTAAAGTTTGTAAGAGTGATTGTGTTAATATCTTAAATTTCTTTCTTTAGTAGGGGGGAAACTTGAATTTTTGAATGCTTAAAAATAATTTGTGAAAGAGATTCTTGTGTCTCATTTTTTGAGATTCTGGTTTCATAGATCCTGGTAAGCCCCAGTCTTCATCTTTTTTCATTCTTCCCCCTTGCTCATTATACTCTAGACACAAAGGCTCTCCTGTTCCTCAGTCATTAAAGTTGTTCCTTTCCCAGGGTCTTACAGTGATATCAGTGTAACCTCAGGTTCAATTCAAATATATACCACAGGGTTCATGTGAATCCCTTTCTCCTTTCCATATTTGTACTCCTTCACTAGTGGGAAGTGTGGCTTCCATTATCCTTAAGACATTTATTTAGTGCTTAATCCTCCAAATCATAGGCAAACTCCTTACCCCCTTGGTGTGCTGTCCCATTTGGAATCCCTTCCCAATCCTCTTCAACCTTGTGGCAGGGCTTTTTGACTGAATTAGGAGAAAATAAACAAGGAAGGGACCAACTTCATCTTTTAAAGTGAGGTTATAAAAATTACCTATTTTCAGGATGGGTTTTGGGATTAAGTAATGAAGTGCTTTATACTTTAACTGCAAAGTAATATTCAGTGGTTATTTGTGCTCTAACATTTGATATAATATTCACTGAATGAATAAAGAGCCTGAAATTAGTAATAAAAAAATCCCCCCAATTTAGTGGAGTCTGGTATCTAGTCCTCAATACACTACTGGTTCTGAGTCATGCCCTTGAATAATCCTCTTCCCTAAGTGCAGACAGACCTGTGACTTCCTTCAAACCAATAGAATATGGCAAAAGTGATGGGATTTTACAGATGGAATAAGGTCCCTAATTAGCTAACTTGGAGTTAATCAAAAGGGAGATTATCCTGGGTGGGTATGACCTAATCAAGTAAGTACTATTACAGGAGGGTTTGAGCCTTCTCTGAGGTCAGAGTTTGAAGCAATAGAGACTGTGTGTGTGTGCACGTGCATGCCTGCATGCACACGTGGGTATTCCTGGTTTTGATGAAGCCAGCTATCATGAATTCTACAGACATAAGGAAATTAATTCTGCCAACAACCTCAGAGAGCTGAGAAGCAGATCCTTTCCTAGTTGAGTCTCCAGAACACATAGCCCAGCCTGCATTTTCATTTCAGCCTTGTGAGACCTTGAGCAGAAAACCCAGCAAGGCCAGTCCAGAATTCTGACCCACAGAAACTGGGAGATGCTAAGAGTGTATTGTTTTAAGCTGCTGACTTTGTGGTAATTTTTTATGCAGCAATAAAAAAAATGTATATATAAAAAATATATACTACTGATTCACTAAAAGTTTGAGCAATGATTTAGTTAACTAATTATTGATTCAAAAAATAAAATTTAAACACCTTTTATGTTCCAGAAACTTCCTAAGAGTGAAAGCTGTAAGGATTACCAAGATAGACTTGGTCCCTGCTCTCATAACACTTGTGGTCTGGCTGAGAAGACAGTTAATGAGCAATAGCAATAAAGTAGGGCAAGTGCTTTGTCACAGTTGCAGAGAAAAGGTTCAGAATACATTACAGGAATGCTGAACTGCATCTGAGAGAGTGGTGAGGAAGGTTTTCTAGAGATGACAGTTAAGCTGCAACCTCACCATGAGTAGGAGTCAGCACTTGAAGACAAGGGGGAGGAGTATTTTGGGCAGAAGGAGCACAATGTGGGAAGGTGAGAGGGAGCATGGAATTACATGAAGTACAATGTGATGCATGCAAAAAGAATGGGGGACATGGGAGAAATGTGGTTGAAGAAGTCATCAGGGGTCTTGTGAGTCTGTTTTGGGCCGTGGACATTATTTACAGTGTGATGAAAAATTAACCAAAGAATGTAACAGGGGAATGATGCACTTAGCTCTTGAGAAGCTGAGTGAGGGCATACAGGTTGGGACAGGAGGGCGAGACGTTGTATACAAGCATTGTCATCCAGCAGAGAGATGACGAAGCCATGGCTTGGGTAGGGACCATGGGGATAGATGGAAATGGTTATCCACGAGAGATGTTTAGAGGTGGACCTAACAGACATAATGCTCTCCCATCTCTGGTGTTAAGAAATGTTCTTCCCTGAAATAAGGAACATGGCAAGATAAGGAGGCTGAGGCTGGGAGGATGATGAGGAGAAGTTTGTTCTCCCAGCTGTAAAATGAGAAGGTTCTATCCACAGTAATGCAATTGTATGATTATCTTGTTTTGTCTTCATGTGGCCAAAGACAGAGCAATTTTAGAGCTGTAGAGAGATTCTCTATTTCCCCTTTCTTTTTGCTGTTCAGGCATCTAGCTAATCTAGGCCTTAGTTACCAATTAAGTACAGGAAACAAAATGTATTGCTTAGTATTTAAATTGAAACAAAAGAAAGGGAGTGGGGAGCTGGCATAAGCAGGTAAATATGTTAGCTTTCATAAGCATGAAATAACACAAGATTTATCATTCCACATTCTATAACTTGGGTGATTTTAGATCTTCTGTGGCTAGGCTGACTTTATTGTCCTATAATTCTCAATTCTGTGATTTGCGTTTTCTCTTAGCTTGAGCAACTCTCCCGATTGCTTATGACTTTACAGTTGCTACGGGGAGTCGTTATACACAGATGGCTTTTAGGAGGGGAGTCAATTTGGTAGGCATTTTCCTTGATTACGATGCCTTTTCTCTGCACTGATTGTTAGAAGAGTGAAGATTCTTGCATGTCAAATGGTGAAAATGTTTCCAGGGTCTCAAAAAAGGAAGGAACATTACATTTGCCAGATGATCTCTGTATGACTATACTCTGATGAAAAGGCCTCCTGGTTCCTTTAATTTATTCAGATAAATTTTTATAAGCAGTGATAAAACCAAACCAACATGAGGTACCAGAGGGAAAAGACTGAGCAGAATTTGCAGTAGAGAGTAGATATTGATTTGAGCATATAATTACATCCACCTTGTTATATGGTTTCATTTTCATCTCTTGCAACCTTGCAAATAAGTACAAAAATCTTATCAGACATACCCTGTACCCATTTTTTTTTAAGTTCATGCTACTATCCTTTCAGGAAAACACAGAGAAAGAAAGAAATATTTTTTTCTTCTTGAAAGTAATTTTATTTCTTATGTTACTTGTAAATCAACTTTTTATTGTACAGTTGATGCAAGCTTATTATACAAATATCAGAAAATAGAATCCTGTGTTTTTTACCTGAATTTGTCTTAGTCTGAGGAAAGACTTGATTTTCGTGAATGACCTGTGTGAGTCCAGAGCTACAGGAGATAAAAAGGACACCATTTATTAGCCTAGTTGTTTTATATTCAGATTCTCCCCAGGTATACCTTTTCATGAGAATTAAGAAAACAAAGTTAGGTCATCACAGGTGGCTTCTCCAGTTTTCTTATCAGTTATCTTAAGTAGAGTTTGCTAAGCAAATGTTGAGAACCCAGAGCAATTCAAAATATATTCTTAATTGGAGAAATCTTCCTGAGATTTAATAAGAACTGGTTACCAAAATACAGCATTTACTATGCTAAGTATTTCACATGTATTTTATTTAATCTGTAAGGAAAGCCCATAAGGTAGGTATTACTCCTTCTTTAAAAATTAAAAAAAAAAAGGGAAGTTTAGGTACAGAGAGATGAACTTGTTCCAGATCACAACGCTGGTCCTTTCAATTGTGAGCCAGAGTTATTTCTCCTCTCCCCTCTCCTTGGTGTTATTCTTCTCTCCAGCATGAGCATAAGTCCATTTCATCTAAATTAGAATAGGCATTTCCTCAGATTTCAGTGAGAAATAGCTCAGATGAGAAAGTGTCTACTGCCCAACATTTGGAAATCCCCAGAGAGATCCTGTGGTTGAGGGAATCATGGTGGCAGGGAAGGAGATGAAGTGCTCCATTCTCTACCTGAAACTGAACCAACTTACAGATCTGAGTCTAGAGGAGACCATTTTTGTCTCTCTGACCAGACTCTGTGGTCTGGCATGCTAACCAGTCCCTTCCACTTGCCTCCTCTTTCCTCTTGCTTTCCAGTGCTATTCTACTTCAAGTTCATGAATTTCCACAGAGCTGTGCCGTTTCCCTCTTCACAAGTCTGTGTCTTGGAAGGGGATACATAAAACTTTTCATCTCCACGTTGCTATACATAGTGTCCTTCTTCCAAACCTTGTTTAAATCCTGGAGATCATATTTATTCACCTGTGGTTTAATTTTGCGTCTTCTCTGATGATTTACTTTGTTTTTACATTTGTTAAAGATACTGAGCGTTAAAATGATTGTGTTTAGTCTATTTTGTTTCCTAGTTAGTTTCTTCTAGAAATCACCTTTTTCGGGGCACCTGGGTGGCTCAGTCGTTGGGCGTCTGCCTTCGGCTCGGGTCGTGATCCCAGGGTCCTGGGATCGAGTCCCACATCGGGCTCCTTACTCAGTGGGGAGCCTGCTTCTCCCTCTGCTTGTGTTCCCTCTCTCTCTCTCTAGCAAATAAATAAATAATAAAATATTTTTTAAAAAATCACCTTTTTCTTCTTGCTCCTGTGTTGCTTCCTTGATATCATGGTAACATAGAATGATTGCAAAATGCCTTGGAAAATTGATAGTATGGTGGAAGTAATGTCCTGCACTTATACAAGATTTAATATTTTATTTTTTTGTGAAACCCCCTCCTCTTTGAATCTCCAGTATTGCTATTTCCAATTTATGTACAGGGAAAAAGAGTCTGAATGAGACTGTCAAGACAGGACATTTTATTCCCACCTCCCCATCTGTTTCTCACATTATCCTTGTGGTTATATCTGCTGTGTTTTATGGGCCTTTGTATGGATATTTTTTCTTCCTTCATTCTCACATTTAGTTTAAAACCCATTTGGTCAGCTGACCCTCATTTCCTTCCTCTGCAAGTCAAGGCAATTTCCCTTGCTCTACCTGTCATAGTTTTTTCAAATCCTATAGAGCTTGTATATGGATGTCCTTTGCCATATGAGCCTTAGGAATATAAGATGTTAGTATATCATTTTATTCCCCCTTCTCCTGTCTGGTCTTATACTATATGGAAGGTGGCATTTTTCCAATCTTAGAGCATGTAAGAATCACCTGAGTGAATTGGTTAAACATGCAGGTTCCTGGATCCTGTCCCCAGAGGTTCTGAATCAGTAAGTAAGGTGAGGCCCAAGAATGTGCATATTTAACAAAAATCCCAGATGATTCTGACCCAGGAGATCTGTGTGTTATATTTTGGGAAACACTGCTTTGATGGGCCTTAGTTCAGTTTCATGAATGAGCAACTTCCTTATGATCTAGACTCCAGATATCTTTATATACAAACCAGCTGTGTTCCTTGATACTTCTCTGTGCAGGAGCAAACTTGAACAACTTTAAGGAGCAGGGAAACCACCAAATGCATAACATAAAAGTTACTTATCGTGACAATGAAGTTTGTTCTCCTCTTTGGAGAAAGGTGCTCTTTTGGGTGTGGGAAATGAGCAAGTGTGGAGTAGCCCCTGACATTCAGAAGCATCCTGCTGGACTACGAGAAACACTTTGGACAGGTGGGGGTCTTGATTCAGTTACTAATGCTGGCTGTGTGACCTTGGCCCAGTCTCTGTACCTCTCTGAGCCTGTTTTCTTAGCTGTTAAGTGATACTAGATCAATGTTTGTTAGATTCTCCCACCAAAATAGAGCAGAGGAATGTTTTCAGGTCCTCAAAGAATTTTGACTGCAGCTGCAAGTAGTCCGCTGCTGGATAAAACGTCTTTGAAGCATCATGTCTTGCTTTGAAAAGTAAGGTTTTTTTCTTTTTTTTTTTTTCCTGCTTTCTACTCCATCATATATGCAATGCTTACTTCAGTGTAAAAATAATGTTTAAAAATAAATACCATGAAGAAAATCCAAACCCCAGTGGCTTTACTTCCTGCTGCCTCACATCCCAGGGGTTTCTAGGCTTGAGTCTGAGAATAGACTAGATGATGCCAAAGATTCCTTCCAGTTCTCTGAATTCATGATCTAAGAAAACTCTTTAAGCAAATTTGCCATTTAATGCACCGACCTCAATTTCCAAATCGGATGTGCTCTGATGTCTCGGGACCAGGAGAGTGTTCTGAAGGAAGAAAATACCAAAAAGGTGACTGCATTTTTGATGTAAGCGATCCAATGCTAAATTTATTGACCTTATTCACAAAGGATTTTTGTGATTCTCTAAACTCTCTTTGAGCTCTGTATGAATTCATTGGCCTCAAATTGAACTTGTACTTGCAAATAGTTATCAGAGTGGGTTTGCAGAAAGAAAAATCCAACTTGACATGAACACCTGTACTGGAATTTAATGCAACTAAAGTTTGTTGAGGGTACTTTTGTCACCCTCATTAAATGTATTGATCTTTCTATGTCTCAACTCACCTCTCTGTGAACTTGTTGGTCACTAATGATCCCTCCAAATTGGACATTTCTTGACCTCTTTGCTCTCAGAGAGAAGGATGATTTGACAAAAATTCTAAGCAGTTAGAATTCTGTTATCTTCTATAATAAGACCTCACAAAGGTCCAGCTGTACACCCAGTGAACTTAAAATGAACTCTCTTTAATTTTGTGGGAGCAGAGAAGGTACACATCACCACAGAGGGACATGTTTTACCTTTGAGAAGCCACCTGGTCCATCAGACACATCCCCAGGGGGTGGCAGTAACTAGCTCTGGTCCTAAGCCAGGTCCTGGTGACACTCTAGTCTCTAGAAGGGACTCTGTTAAACTGAATTCACAAGCAACTGATATATAAAATTACAGAATGCAATTTGTTAATTTATATTAATATAATTTATAAGGGGGCTAGGTATGTCTGTCTTTTAATCAGTAAGTACATTTGTACCTCCACCATACAAATGGATACATGAAACCAAATTATTATCTGCAGTCATCCAGGTGGGCATGTGATTAGAGTAATAGTTCATTTGAAAGATCATGATAGTTTACAGGAAGTTAAATTATGATAGTGATGTTTCCATCTCTACCATATCAGATAGTGAGCTAGCTTCATGTACTTAAGTGCATCCTTATCATTGTGGTATGGGCATGAACTTGGCACACAGGCTGCCTTGGATCAAAGTCTCACCCTGCAGCTTACTAGCTCTGTGACTTCTATACTCTAACCCTCACCTTGCTCTTCTGTAAAATTTCATTCTACTTCATTTTATTCTTTTTATAGTTTTTCACTTGTGGTAGAAAATCCAATCTTCCTCACTTCCAGGTTTTTTGGAGTGCATCTCAGTGTCACCCCCCTGCAGCCACTGAAACTTCAAATTGAAATTTTACTGCCCTACCTATTCTCAGGAAGAAAAGTGGACTGCAAGAAAATTCTTATCTCGTAAAAGAACCCAGTGACCAACTTTATGAACTGTTTGACTTCTGGAAGAAAAGTGAAGCTTTAGTGTCTCATTTTTTTCTAGATGGCCTCCAAATGTGACAATTACTGGTAGTCAAGGTTTCATACAAAAGGTCGTTTGAAGGAAAAAACCCCGCCAATTTCAACTCAGTGACTGTGGTCAGGACTTCATTAACCTCTCCATGTTTCCCACGGATGCCACATGAAGCCGTTGGCACTCCAAACTGGAATTTTACTGGCTACTGTTCTTTCAGAGAAAAAGAGAGTTTGAGAAGGATATAAAAATTTCACTTGGCTCGGGTTATGTTAGATTACTTAAATTTGAATAAGGAGATGAAAGTCATTGACAAGCAAACAAACAAACCTCCCTAAACACTCAAAAATCAAAGAAACGCCTGCCTGCCATGAGTAATACCACAGGAATAAAGAGCTACAATTTAAAGTCTATGAAAATATTGATTATATTGAATATATTATGTTATAATGAATATATTAATTGATTAACTTCTCTTAGGCCCAGACAGAATGCAGTAAACTTTAGGAAGAAAGAAACAGGTCATTAAAATAAAAGCCTTTGTTTCCTTATTGCATTCAATGGACATGTATTGAATAGTTATTAAGTGCTCCCACTTTGGTAGTCACTGGCGATACAATGTGATAAAAAATTGACTTGCTTTCATGGAGAATGCAGCCTACTGAGGGAGTCAGGTGATGTTCAAATGATTCCAGAAGCAAATGTGAAATTTCAAATGGGATCTGTATTATGAAGGCAGCTATGATACCAAGTGAGCATATAATAGGGATATTTGACCTAAAGAGGAAGGTCAAGGAGAACTGTCCCCAAAGAAGTGACAAATAAGCAGAGATGTGAAACATGGATAGAAAAGAAGCCCACTTGTCAAAAAGAGTGAAGTGAGTTCAGGGGACTAAAATCAGGTGAATAGCACTGGAGGTCAGAGATCTTCGTACTTTATCTGATGGGATCTGCACCACATACACACACAAATAACAAAAAGGTGACCTAAGAAAAGTGTAACATGTGCAAAACTTGGGGAAAAAAAAAAGAGAAGTTGCAGTGTGTGTTTACCACTTATGCGGCATGAGTACTTACTGGAAGAAAGGGAAAAAATGGTATATAAGCAGTTGCAAGAGGCCAATATCAGCAAAGCAAAACTGTCCAGCATACTGCTTTCTGGTCAAAGGCTTACTTTGGTTCTCTATTCGGTCCTTAGGCAAAGCTATCAAAATCTTTGTTTATTCCTTAGTTTGCAAGGACTCAGGATTGGGGAATCATTTCTTCTTAGAAGAGTGGAATTGAGAACATCATCAAGGCAGGGGTGGGATCAGTTGCATTCACCACTAGAGCCTCTGTGTCTATTAAGCTGCTCCCACAGAGCAGGTCATCATTAATATTTGTTGAATGAACTCCATTTTCCCATTTGAAGCTCCACCACTTTTGCACTTGTAAACTGGGAATAAAACTGTGACTGGGAGAATCCCTCCATTTCCGAACTGCCACTCTGTAGCACTTAGTGCTAGCCCGTATAGCTTACATCTCCTGGGAACATGTTGCAGTCTGTGGGGGGTGGGGGGGACCACAATGGGATGCTGTTTGGGAAAGGACTGGCAGGAGCAGAGGGTGGGCCCACAGACCAAAATGTGTGCTCAGCTTTTTGGGACAGGACTGAAGGGGACAGCTTAGGGGCATCAAATAAGAACAACTACCTTCAAGGGATACTACCATTACCCATTTGGTGTATATCATTCCAGACCATTTAAGATACATATATGTTTTACATCGGCATATGGTTTTCTAAAATGCAACAAAAATATATAATTTTACTTATGAATTTGCTCTTAAGCAGAACCTAAAGATTTATCTTCTTTTCCTACACTTAAATATATTTACATATAACTTAAAAATTTTATTAATTTATAGCAATAAGTTTTTTAGAGGCTTTTTTTTTAGTTAGAAAGTTATAAATGAGAAAACTAAATTGGCTTATTTCAAAATCCAAGTCATTCTTTTTGATGTAAAAGAGCCATTCATGCATGTGGTTAAAAAAATCAAAACAGTAAGAACAGGAATTCATAAAAACTAAATGTCTGACACCACTAGGTTCTCCCAAAGTGAATTACCTTTATAATTTCTTGTCATATTTACAAAATGAAAAAAAAAAACTGCTCATAATGCACATATAATACACACAGCAAAAAGGGGAACCTACTCTGTACAAGAGACTGTATCTTGATTACGTCTCTTAATAAAACATCCTGGAATCATTTTGCCGCCTGTCCGTACAGTGCTAGTGAAGTGGTTCAGGGTTTTTTTTTGTTTTTTTCCTGTAATCTGGGTTTAAATATCAGCTCTACTTCTTACCAGCTCTGTGACTTTAGGTGATTTGTCTAACCTATGAGTGCCTTAGTTTTCCTGTTTTTACAATAGGTTGTAAAAGTACTCCACTTACAATGTTACTATGAAGATGAAGTGAATTAATCTACACAATATGTTTACAACAGTACTTAACACATACTAAGCTTTGTGCGCTAGCTGATAACATATCAACATGTACTATTACATCATTTTATTTGCTATGACCTGTTATGTTTATTATTAATTATCATGTAGAAATCTATATTATTTTATTTTGCTTAAAAAAACTTCGTTATGGAAAATTTTAGTATATGTGCTGCCGAAGCGAGCACCGTTATGGAAAATTTTAAACAAATGGAGAGGATAGCACGAAGAATCCTCATATACCTACCACTCAGCGTTGGAAATGAACACTTCTGCAAACTTATTTTATCTATCCCCTCTACTTTTTTAATGAGGTATTTTAAAGAATATCCCAAGCATTTAATTTTTACATATATTTTACAGTTTAAAAATGTACATTTTGAAAAAATAACCTTCATGCCATTATCACATTTAATTCCTTAGTATTTTTTTTAAAGATTTTATTTATTTGACACAGAGGGAGAGTGTGAGCATAAGCAGGGGGAAGGGCAGAAGCAGAGGGAGAAGCAGGCTTCCAGCTGAGCAGAAAGCCTAACGTGGGGCTTGATCCCAGGACCCTAGGATCATGACCTGAGGCGAAGGCAGACCCTTAACCTACTGAGCCACCCAGGTGCCTCATAATTCTTTAATATGTTCTAAAAGCCAATCCATACTTGAACTTTTCTGATTACCTCAGAAATGTCGTTTTACAGTTGATTTGTTCAAATCAAGTTTCAAATACAATTCATACATTGCATCTGGTTGTTGTGCCTCTTTATTCCCCTTTTGTCCCATACCTAAGTCTCCTCTCTCCCTTTCTCCCCTTTTATTTTTGCCATTCACTTCTTGGAGAAACAGTCTTACATAATGGCCCATATATTGCACTTGACTGATTGCTTCCTCGTGGTATCATTTAGCTTGTTTCTCTATTTCTCATATTTCCTGTAATTTGGTAGTTACATCTAGAGTCTTAGTTACTTGGACTTCCTAGGCGTCACGTTCTGTTGTCCCATTGTACGACTCTTTCTTAACCATCTGAGGATGTTCTTTGGGGTGAATGTGCCATAATTTATTTAGTTGTTCAATGGACAGTGCCACAAGGAGTGGCTGTGAGTGGATACTTCATACACTTGTGTATGAATGGAGGTGCAAATTCTGTTATCTGAAAACTGCTATTTTTTTATTTAAAAAATTACGAATGGATGGAGGAAAATACAGATAGAATCAGCTAAAGAGACAATGGATAGAAACTATTTTGCAGAGTATTAATGCTAGGAGTCTAATTCCAAAAAATTACATAAGTTACATACAAATTACATATGTATAAGTCAAGGCTGAGATGCAAGTCCCTGTGGCCCAAATGCACAATATAATGATGGAGAAGGCACTGTAGACTCTTAAGAATGTAGACTCTTAAATTTGTGTATTTTAGCTTAGGCCTACTTTTTTTCTAGTAATAACCTCTTTTTCCCCCAATACATTCTACTCCCAATGTGGGGCTTGAATTCACAACCCCTAGATCAAGAATTACATGCTGAACTGACTGAGCCAGCCAGGTGGCCCCCTGCTAATTATAATCTTTTAAAATGCTAAGTGAATGAATGAAAATAGAGAAAAGTAGACATAAATAAGTAAAAAACCCAACAAATCATAATCTCATTACTTGGAGCCAACCACTTTTCTTAACATTTTGGTTTTTGCACTTTTTTTTTCATGTATTTTTAATAGTTTTCATAGTTGTGAACATACCTGATAAACAATACTGTAAGCTGTTTTTTCACTTCACAGTGTGCTTTCTCTCACATTATTAGAACCTTATGCAAACATAAAATTTAATAAATGTGTAAAAACCATAGTGGGTTCATCATAATTAACCATATTACAATTATGAGGTATTCATTATTCGCTGGAGTTCCAGTATTATAAACATTTTTGCTAATATAATTATGATTCAACAAATATTTATTAATGCTTTCATTGTCACAGTATGAGTATTTGTGACAGATGTAAAACTTTTGTATTGGGGTATAGTTTTCTTATTCCAAGGAAGACAAAGAGGAGAAAGACATAGAGGAGGAAGAAAGGCAGGGTGGGATAGAGTGGGAGGAAGCAGGTTCGTCTCCTGGTCCAGTGATCCTCAAATTTCAGCACATATAAGATTCACTTGCAGTGCTTATAAAATACTGATTCTTGGCTCCTTTCCCATCCTGCTGATATAATAGTTCTAGATGGGGTCAAAAGCCTGATTTTTGTTTTTAAGCAAATTCGTGGATGTTTCTGCCATGAATGGTTTGTGGCACACGATTTGGGAAAAATGGGCATAGTTCTTCAGGTACTCATATGTTGGTGATTCTTGGCTGTGTGTGCATCCTCGAAATGAAACCGTTTAAGGACTGGTAATGGATGTTCTATGAGTAACTTATCTTGGCTCTGTTTACCACTTAGATGTTACCCATTATAAAAACACTGTTGACTTTCTGCAAAAGGCAAGGAGAAAATCTCCGGCTAAAAACAGTTTCTCTTTTATATGGGGGAGGTGAGCATACATCAAAAAGTTTGAAGAGCCCCATTATCAACAGGGAACCCTGTTCTACTGGCGGGAGGACTTCAGAAAGCTCCCTCTATTTTTGGAAGGGGAAATAATTTGACTTGCTCATCTTTTTATCTCTGAGGGCGACTCCTCACTCTGGCTGTGTCTGGTTTTCTTTTTTTATTGCTTCTACACCCTCAGAAGCCCAGCATTCAATAATTCTGATTCTTGCAGGTAAGGTTGCTCTTGGGCTCCCTGGAGGCCTTTTTCATGATTGGTCAAGATGATTTGTGGCAATGCTGTCATGTATAGTGAGTTATGCAGTGAGGCTTTCTGCTGATGGAGTATGTGCTTTTGAGCAGGAAATGGCCTTTATAAATCTTTTCTTTAACAAGGGCTTCAAAAATTTGCTTCATTCATTGAAGCTCACAACTGTGTCCTCATATCAATAAACTTTGCACATGAAAGATTGGTTGCTTAAATCGCTCCTCTGTCTTTGGATGCCACTGAGCACAGGACCATCCATCCATCCAGGCAAGGAGGCTTTCATATTTCTTCAGGTAACTCCATGAATTATAAGCAAGGATAAATGAAAAGTAGGAATAATCCAACACCAACTATTGCCAGAATTAAAAAGTCTCATGAATGATGGCATATACACTATACTCCCTTTTCTGGTACTACAGACATTTTAGTAGCTGAGCACTTTAAATTGGTGCTATGTCATAGAACCTTCTGTGATGATGAAAATGTTCTATAAGCTGACCTGTCCAATGCTGTGACCACTTGCTACTTGTGGCTATTGAGTGCTTGAAATGTGGCTGGCATGATTTAGAATGAAATTTTTAATATAATTTGATTTCAATTAATTTACATATAAATGACTGCATGTGGTTAATAGCTACCATATTGGGCATTGAACCTTCAACTGTTCGGTAGATGTTCTCAGAGCTTTGAATTAGAAAAAGGTCAGCCAGATCGAGTTAAAATAAATGTAGTCTTCCTTATTATAAATGTAACTCTTCGGTCCTCTCATTGTAACCCCCAGATTTGAAGACACACTCATAATTGCAATTATATAGTTAAGAGTTCAAAAGATGGTTTTTCCATTTAATCAGTTGATGGAATCCATACTGGCTGGTTTTCTTTCTTCCTTTCTCTTTCCCCAAGCTCCCTTCAGAAATTTCATGCTTCTTTGTTCCTCTAGGATCAAAAAAACTCAGAGTGAAACATGCAGATTATGAAACCATGTGGATAGTTTCATGCAATTTTGGTAAGGAAAACTAGGCATAAAAATGTTCTTTCACAAATGGACCAGTAGTTATCTCTAAGAGATGGCTTTACAGTTGACTTTAAGTTTCTTGTTTTGACTTTCTTCTTTTTCTAAAATCAATTTTCTACAAGTATTTATGTAATATTTCTGTTATTTCATTTAAAAAATTTTTAAGTAAAACTTGAAATTTTTCAAAATTTTCTCCTCAACAAAGTTCTTATAATTTCTACTTCCTTTTTTTTTTTTTTCCATTTATGCTTCCTCTGAGAAACCTCAAAAGTCCTTCATGGACTCTTGTGCTCATGAAATATAAACGAAAAGGAACTCGAAAAGAGACACAAGATATATTACATTTTCTTTTATTCACCCTTTGAGTCACTTTATTATTTTTTAAGCCTTGAAAAGATAGCTGTGTCCTTATTTTCATGTGGGCATGAAAGCAGATATTTCATTACAGCCTCCAAGGGGCCAGGACGAAGTTAATTGCCTTAAACTTCACAGAAGTAGCCTGTTCTCTATGGACTCCAAGAGAGAGGACACCATATCTTTTTTCTTTCTTTCCTGATCTTAAAGACACAGAATACAAACCCAGGTTACCCCACTCCCCACCCACATGTGAAATTAACAAGAGAGTAACTTACAACAATGGGCGTGTTAGAGTATTTTGCAAATCATGGAGAAATAAAGACCTTTCTTCTCCAGTGCCAACCAACATTGCCAAGGTTGAGAGTTCTTGGCAGCTGCATTTCAAACTCATTACATCCATAAAATGATTTACTGTTCTGTTGTATACAAATGAGCAAACTCACATACTTAATTTTAGATTCTTCAGCAGTGATATCATTTCTATTCCAGTCCCACTGCTCATAATTTAAAATGGGGAAGGCTTAGCTGCATTCATTTCTTAGATCATTGCTTTGGCACTTTCAAGATTTTATCCAAGCATGACTTTTATAACCTTGTGGAAATTGCAGTGATAAAGGATGCATCAGCAATTTTCAAACCCATTTCTTTTTGTGGAGCTGTCCCTTAGCCTCCCTTAACAGAGCAGTAGAGAGAACCACAGGTCGTTTTACTGTCTTCATTTCTAAAGAGCTTTGTTTTGGTCAATGAGACATACATTGTGGAAGCCAGGCCAACACAAACTTCGTGGTATTTTTCCACTGCACATTTAACTAACCTTGATTAGATGTGAGGCGAGGGGCTGGTCTGCCATCTTAGCCCCTAAAATTGGTTTCAGAGGAATTGGTTGTAATGGAAATGTCAAGCCCTTTAAATATCAAGTCTTTAAATACCATACAGGCATATGGATGTGCACATAACTTAGCCCATTCTTAGAGTCTGCTATGTCACATGTTAGAACTAAAGGAAGAGCAATAAAGGGAAATAAGCTATTGTTCTGGAAGAAATGACTGAAACAATTGGATATGATGAATGGCTGAGGCCATTGCTTCATTTTTAGAGTAAGATCTTTTCCCTGAAAGAGGCAAAATGGGATCTGGAGAACATTGGCAGCTATGAAATGATGCACATACCTCATCTTTGCTTCCACTCTACTTCTTCTCATGTCCTAGAGGACTTCTTTTCTTTGAAATTAAGCAATTGTGAGAATAGCTCTTGGCAAATAGTTCAGGACATTTGGCCCTTTTAAAAATAATACAAAAATCTCCTTATATATTGGAGAGAGCAAAAAATCTGCTATTATGAAGCTAATATATGAGAGCTCCTAAATATATATTTATTGAATTGAATTTAATTCTGATGATGAGGACTATGCTATGTTGGGAGCACATGGAATGAGTGTCACTTGTTCTTCATGAGCTCTGTGGCCCTGGGCAAGTCACTTCAGCTCTTTGGGGTTTAGCAAAATAGTAATTATAACTATCTACCTTTTTACAGGGTTGAGGGACATGATCACCAGAAGGTCTTTGAAAATGTAAGGTACAAAGGAAAAAGATGAAACTGATGTGCAGAGACAGCCATTTGAATTAAGGGCAAAGTTGAAATGGTAACAAGTTCAAGTATGATTAAATCAATTGTATTTAAAGGAGATACATAGCCAGAGAAGGCACATATGTCTATATTAGAAATAAGGCCTCTGGGAGTTCTGAAGCTATGCAGGGTCTATAATTTGGTGGAATAGCAGAGATGAACTCACTGTTTCCCAGAGAAAAGGTCTTATGTCAAAGGAGTCATGAAAACTCTGTCAGACAAAGAGGATCTTAGAAAAACATTACAGCTTAGTCTTAGATCACAGAAATAGTAAAATATTGATGGAATGACATTTTTAATGGGAAGAAAGTCTTCTAAAGTTACCTCACAAATGAGCTGGCTCCATTTCCAGGTTGGCAGTACTTGGTCACCTAATAGAGACTTTTTCTATAGGTAAAATAATAGGGCACGGGATGTTCAACCATTTCTGCAATACAAGTAAGATTGATCTTCTCAACTTGGTTAGGACAAGAAAGAAACTAGCCTTTATCTGGCAACTACCACACACAACACTACCACAGTGAGCCAGCTATATTGCATTTATCATCTTGTTTAATTGAAGTACATTCACTGGGTTAATGAGGACTCACTCTAAGTAGTTAACTGGTGAGGGGGGAGGCAGGGTCAGTCTGCATATTCCATGGCCCCATGCATGTTCTACAGCCAAAGTGTTTTCGCAGACTGTTCTGCTAAAAGGCTTTGTAATCAAATAATTTAGGTATATGGTCATGCTTTAGTCCTTTTTTAGATATTTGCAATACCTACCAACAGGTGAAAGGCTCAGCAAAGTCATATGGTTGACATTCTTAAAAATACGTTTACTTAAGTTTTCTTTTCCTGTTTATAATTATAAAATACTCATTTCCTGTGTTTCTCAAGAAACACATTTGAAGGAGAGATACTTATGTAGCATGGAACACAATTTGAGAAATCCCTGCCTCTTTTCTTGGGTATAAGCTTGTTTAGTATAAAACTCCTACCCTTTGGATGAATCAAAAGACCTGTATCTGGTTTGTTGCGTTCTTTCATAACAATATATCTTTGCTTGTGATAATCAACTTTGCCATTTCCTTTTGCTAGAGTAAATACTCTGACATATTGCAAAGTAAATAAAAAATTGGAGTCCAAATTCCTTCCCAATGTAGAATCTCCTCAGTCATGGGATCGATCAACTGGTGCTTGAATACTTCCATGAGTAGTAAGCTCATTAGCTGATAGCCTGTACAAGGCAGGCTGAATTGCTCTGTGTACATCTGAGACATGCAAATGGAGAGACATCCAATCAGTTGGTCATGTGGATGCTTGCTTTGAGTAGCAATAGACAGTTCGGGTATTTTCCAATATACAAATATTTGAGACTTTAAATACAAAGATCCTGGAGGCATTATTGATTGAATCTGCCACTTTTTTCATCTGGCTGTGATAATATCTAGCTTGAGCAGATTTATATAAAAAAGAATATAGTTTTTAAGAGGGCAATAGGTAAGTCAGTGCTGCTTCTTAAAACTGGTTACCCTTGGATACGTCACTTAATCCCTCAAAGCCTCAGTCATACTTGGGGCTAATACTGAGATGCTCTTAGGGCTAATGACGAGAAAGAAATGAGTTAGTGCCTATAAAACATTGAACAAAGTGTGTAATATCTAGTAAAGGCTTTATTTCTAGTCTGCCTAAAGAGAGTTCTTTTACCTTACATTCCTTCATTGATTTTCGCTATTCCGAATAATAGAGAAAACATTAAGAGTAGCTTTGATATTCTCTCTCAGGCCTTCCCAATTGTTACATAGGGTTCTTCATCTGTCTTATTATATTGAGATCAAATGTGTAAGGATTCCTTCTATATCCCCTTTTTAAGTGGTGGCATCAGAACTGAGAAGTAAAACTCCAACTTAGGCCTAGATTCATCCAAATTCTTAGGGACAGAGGTCCTAAGGAGTCATTTGTAGAAAGATGAGTGGGGACTTCTGTGTTGTTCCATTGACATTCATGACATTTTGGCACTTATCCCTGTTGTGTGTGCAATTAAATTGAGGCAGTGTTGAAAATAGTGATGATAATAATGAGGATAACGGTAACAATGACATAAACTGAACATGTACCATGTGTCAAGACCCATCTAGTAGCCTTAGATCTATTACTTAATCTTTCCCCAAACCCTGTAAGTATTCTTATTGACATCCTTGTTGCTGAGAAAGAAGACTTATCACACACCTAATGAATGGTCTACGTGAGATTAGAAAGCTAATCTTGACACTGAGGTTTTAACCACTATAGTAGAGGAATAAGGCAAGAAAGGGAAGGATAATAGGATACTGGTAATTACGATAACAGTAATCTACCAGCAGACATTTACTGAACACTTATTATGTGCCAGATACTATACCAGTGTCTTATATTTTGTTGTATAATTTTTATAACACTTGTGTGACTGTTTCCACTGTTATCATTTTATTGGGGAACTTACTTAAAGACACTAAATTTCTCAAAGTCATTTGGCTAGCAAGTGGCAGAGCTAGGATTCAAATCCAGGTCCTTTGATTGTTTAGGTTATTTTTGACACAAAAAATTTAGCAGTAAACATGCAGAGTAGATGTTGGTTAGCAAGTTATGGTAGGTGTTTAGACTTACTCTCTATCTACATAACAGTTTTGTTTATACAGGACCCATCAGTTCATTTTCTGCATCTGAGCAAGGAATTTGTATTTCCAAACACAGCCCAGAGGCTTTGAGGAGGCTGGGGAGAGGCTTTGCTAATGCAGTGTGCAGGGAGCTACAAATAAGCATGAGCAATGAGCCTTCCAGATTCCTCAGTCTTTATTTTTCTCCTGGCCTAAGCTGAGTAAGGACTGCTTTGAGATGAGTCACATTCCTAGTATAGTAGGAGACTTGCCAAACAGTTTTCTAGCCCTTTTCTTCAATTATCAAGGTCGGAGTTCTCTGCCTTTACCCTTTGGGGAAAGCGCCTGATTCACATGTGACCAGCAAAATGCAGCTTTTGACACTAGCCAGAAGTAAACAGTGATTATCTCACTTGTCAAAACAGTGTCTTTTAGGAGAGAGAAAATAAATGAAGGAGTGGGCAATGCCTTTAAGTCTGAATCAGAGCAGTCCAAGGCTGGACACTGAGCATAACAACTCAAGGTGGGGAACCAGGATGTGTCTTGCTCAGACTTTTTCCACAGACGCAAGGTTAGATGACAATGTGTGTGCACTGTGAGATGACTTCTGCCTTCAGATGTATTTATTAATACTATGGAAACCGGCAACAAATGACCACCATCCATAAAATGAGGTAGATCAAAGAACCCTCTCAGAGGCTGAATATATATGTATATATGGACTCTCAAGCAAAAGCAGAACTTAAGTTCAGGGTTCAGTACTCTTTCAGGGAGTTGATTTCCAAATAAAACAAACAAGCACATGTTTTTCAAGACGGTACCAGGACTTGGAGAGGGCTTTGATAAAGATAAGATGTCAGATATTTGCTTTCTCCTCTTCACATTATTTCTCCACCCACGATGGAGTGTTTGCCTCCTTAATAATTGGCATGTCCTAGTTCTGGATGGCTGCATTTCTCCTTGGATGATTACAACTATTACTAGTGCTCTCCTGCCACCAGCCATACCTGGCTTCAACGCATTCTCTATTCTACCTCCAGATGGCTTTTTGAAGTTACTGATGGTCTGTTATTACTCACAGCTCTCAATGCTCCAGTGAGTTCCATTTCAAACAGGACAAAGTCTCGATTTCTAGGCTTACCATTCAGTACCATTGACAGTTCGGCTCCTGCTTACTTTACAGGACTCATCCTCTGCCGTTCCCCACTTACTCTGGACTCTCTGTCTCAGTCACAAGAGTCTGATTGCTGCTTTGCTAACTCATCATTGTCCTTCCTGTTTCTATTTATTCATTTTCCTCTGGATCAACCCCCGGCTTCATTGTGTCTTTGGTAAACCTCTGTTCCTCCTTAAAGGCCTAGATTAAACCCTGCCCTGGTGAAAATCCATCCCTTACTCCCTGAGGTGTTACACTTTTCTAACGATTTGATATGTAATTATTTAAATGTTTTTCCAACTTAGACGAGGAGCTTGATAAGGTCAAATATTGTGTCTTCATCACTGAGTAATCTCTATCAACCAGCAATGAGCAAAACCACTCTAGAGATTTAGTACATGTTGATTACGTGGAGTGGTCTCTGCTAGACGAATATTTTGGAAGAGGCATGGAACTAGAAGTCACCAGGCTTGTGACTGAGTCACCCACTTGCCATCTGATGTGAGGCAAGTATAGTTTCTTCACTTGCACTACAGATAGAACAATACCCACTTCTCAGAATCAAAGGAAAAATGGATGTGAAAATCTCTGAGAGTGAGAAGTAATATTCTAGTGCAAATTGTTGCTTTTGGTAAGGCAGATCCTAGTGGTTATATATAGTACTTGCTCTGGTGAAGGTGTGAGGAGGAAGAAGGTTGACATAAATGGTCAACTTTGATAGTTAACTGATCTAAAACATCACCAATAATTTAATCAAGAAATGACTTGACTTTGAGAAGCACTATGTTGTACATCTGAAGCTAATGTAACATTGTGTGTCAACTATTCTTCAATAACAAATTTACTGGGTGTATAGGAATGAGACAGTTCTTGGACATACAAATGTGGACTTGAGTACTTGTGTTCAAATGTTGTCTCCTTAGAGTCCTTTGTTTATCACCCAATCTAAAATAGACACACAGTTTTTCTGTATTGTATGTTACTTTGTGGTCTTTTTAGCTCCCCTGTGCTTGCTGTTTGTATCTATGACTACAACATCAGCCTCCTTATAGCGGGATGGAATAGTATCTGAGACCTAGTAGGCATTCAATCAATGCTCATGAGTAGATGAAGAGTCCATCTATAAGGACAAATGACAGGATTGCTAAATTTCAAACATAATCACACTTCTCAAGATAATTCAAGTGAGATAATATATGTTCGAGCACTTCGTAAACCGTTAAATTATAAGAGCTGAGTCATAGTTGTCCAGTGAAATCTCTTTGTCTTACCATTCTTGTGCCTGCTTGCTTGCTTCCTTCATTGAACCAGAGAATTTGGTGCTTTTTGATAGCCGTCCCTATTTCACAGATGAAGGTGTGGTAACAGAAGTTCCTGGCACATAGTAGGTATTTGACGGGTGTTGGTTTTTTTTATGGCTTTTGGTTTTTCAACAGTTTAAATTCATAATGAAGTTAACTACCCTGAGCCAAGCCAGGGTACACAGCAGGACTCCAATTTGGCAAATGAATCCAAAGGCTAGTTCCTTGTTCTGAGATACTTCATCCTCACATCTCTCTCCGCCAAATTCTAGGCTGCCTCAAGACAGCTGCTGTCCACAGAGGCTGTGGAGAGAATTACAGAAGAACCTCACTTTGGGCATACAACTGACAAGACTGTCCCCCTTTTCACCCCAACTAGTAGCTGAAGGACAGGTGATGCCAGCAGTTCTAAGTGTGCTTGCAGGTATTTGTCTGTTGGACAGAAACATTTCCGTCTGTCCAGCTATCTTGTCTGCCTCTCCAAAACTATCCTACCATAGTAGATGGTTGTGAGGCCAGATCCCGGCCCCTGACCTATGCTATTGTTAAAATTATTACTATTAATTGTCATCATCATATACACAGCAACCCTGGGAAATAGGTATTATTATTCTTACAGCTAAGAAAAGTGAGGCTCAAAGAGATGAAGTGATTTGCCCAAAGCCACAGAGCTAGACACAGGATAAATGAGGCTTGTTGGGCTCAGTGCACCTGTTCTTTCCATGTTAAATTTCAGGATGATCATTTGATTAAGAAGAGTAAAGGTAAGTTTTTTCTAAATAGTTACTGTGTGTGTGTGTGTGTGTGTGTGTGTGTGTGTGTATGTGTGTAAAACACTTAAGATCTACTCTTTTTGGATATTTCTAGTATAGAGAACCATATTATTAGCTATAGTCACCATGCTATACATCTCTAGATCTCTAGAACTTAATTATCCTGTATAACTAAGACTTGGTACCCTTTGATCAACATTTCCCTACCTCCCCTACTCTCTGGCTCTGGTTAATCACCATTTCTTGTGCCATCCTCACAACTCAAGGAAAATAAGACTCAGTGAAGTCTGTGTTGTCGTTGGTCATGTGTTCCCATTTCTTGGAATTATATAGAGACTTTATAACTAGTTTAAATGCTTTGACAAATTCAGTATGATTGCCTCTGGTTAGCACAGAGTGGTAATTAAGTCTGCAATTATATGTTCAGATTTTCATATTTGTATGTGCATTTTGACAGTAATTGAACAAGGCAGTATTTGCAATATCCATTCTGAAACTGTTACACAATATTTCATTATACGCCAGATTAATTTGTTAAACTCACATAGCAAATGAAAACTTCAGCGTTGATCCAATTAATCCAACTGTGGGATCTTTCTGCTAATACACTGTAGCATAGAAAACTGGAGGAGATGTTGGACACAGTGTCTAGAAAGATTAGGAGTATAATTGGGGGATGGAGGAGAGCCTGATGTAAGTTTTATTTTTTCTTTCAAAGTTGCTTCTTTTTTCCTCATTAAGTACCATTTACTTCCTTGAGAATCAGTACAGTGGGAATATGAAGAAACATTGATGAGATATGCATCTTAATCTTGAAAAGATTGGGGGAAATTTAATTTTCTCTCTGGGTATCTTTGTGTATGAATGAGACAGACTGTGTGTGTGTGAGTGTGTGTGTGCACATGCACGTGTGCACGTATAGTTCAGAATGAAGGCATATGGCCCAAAGCAGAATGGCATTTTGCTTGTCTATGGCTCTATTATTTTCCATGTATTCTAGTGTGCCTTACAAACAGTAAGTGAATCAAAATCCCTTTAACTCTGATAAAAAATGAAAGGGAAATACTAGATGGAATACAGCATCCCTTTGAGTGCAAGTGCTCTGTTTTGTGAACTGATGATAGAGAAGAAAACCTGCCCTCTCTTGGGTCAACAGTCTTCTTTGTAAAATACTATATGTCTGTCAGCGTCTGTCATGATATGTTTATTCATTTTTTTATTTAATCACTTAACAAATAGTATTTGTAATGAGTCTAGCACTGGGATAAGTGCTGAGTACACTATGGAGAACAAAATCAGATCTAGTTTTTAATCTCATGGATTTTAAAACCTAGTAGAGAGGCATGTCGGTCATGTAGGATTGCAGGTGTATAATGAAACATTTTTTAAAGATTTTTTAAAAATCTGAGTAGAGTTGACATACAGTGTGACATAAGTTTGAACTGTACAACATAGTGATTTGACAAGTTTCTACATTAGACTGTGTTCACAAGTGTAGCTACCATCTGTCACCATACATTGCTATTAGAGTACCACTGACTATATTCTTTACACTCTGCCTTTTTTCCCCTGTGACCTATTCATTCATATCTGGATGCCTGTATCTCCCACCACCCTTCACCCATTTTGCCCAACGATCCACCTCCCTCCCCTCTGGCAACCATCATTTCTCTGTACTTATAGGTCTGATTTTACTTTTTGCTTGTTTATTCATATTTTTTGAAGATGTTACTTATAAGTGATATTATATGGTATTTGTTTTTTTCATTCTAACTTATTTCACTTGGCATAATACCCTCTAGGTCCATTCATTTTGTCACAAATGGCATGATCACATCCTTTTTTATGGTTGTATAATATTCCATTGTGTATATATACCACATCTTCCTTACCTATTTGTTTCTTGATAGACACTCAGGCTGCTTCCATATCTTGGCTATTGTAAATAATGCTGCAGTAAACATAGGTGTGCATATATCTTTTAGAATTGGTGTGTTTGCTTTCTTTGAGTAAATACCCAATAGTGGAATTACTGGATCATTTGGTATTTCTATTTTTAATTTTTTGAGGAAACTCCATACCTATTTTCACAGTAGCTACACCACTTTACATTCTCACCAACAGTGTATGAGGGTTCCTTATTCTCCACATCCCTGACAAACAATTGCTGTTTCTTGTCTTCTTGATATTAGCCATTCTAACAAGTGTAAAGTGGTATCTCATTGTGGTTTTGATTTGCATTTTCCTGATGATTAGTGATGTCGATCATCTTTTCATATATCTGTTGGCCATCTGTATGTCCTTTTTGGAAAAACTGTCTATTCAGGTCCTCTGCCCATTTTTTAATCTGTTTGCTTGTTTTATTGGTGTTGAATTGTAGAAGTTCTTTATATATTTTGGATATTAACCCCTCAGCAGATAAATCATTTGTAAATATGTTCTCCCATTCAATAGGTTGCCTTTTTGTTTTGTTGATGGTTTCCTTTGCTGTGCAAAAACTTTTTATTTTTATGTAGTCACAATAGTTTATTTTTGCTTTGTGTCCCTTGCCTTAGGAGACCTACCTTGAAAAATGTTGCTATGTCCAATATCAGAGAAATTACTGCCTGTGTTTTCCTCTAGTGTTTTTATAGTTTCAGGTCTCACATTTAGGTCTTTAGTTGTCAGTTTATTTTTGTGTATGGTGTAAGAAAGTGGTCCAGTTTGATTCCTTTGCATGTTGCTATCCAGTTTTCCCAGCACTATTTATTAAAGATACTGTCTTTCTCCCCCTTGTATATTCTTGCCTCCCTTTTTATAGATTAACTGACCATATTACCACATGGGTTTATTTCTGGGTTCTCGTTTCTGTTCCATTGATTTCTGTGTCTATTTTGTGCCAGTATCATACTGTTTTGATGACTGGAGCTTTGTAGTATATCTTGAAATCAGGGACAGTGATACTTCTAGCTTTGTTGTTCTTTTTCAAGATGGATTCTAGTTCTGTGAAAAATGTTGCTGACAAAAAAAGAAAAAAAGAAAACAAAAATGTTGCTGGTATTTCAGTAGAGATTGCATTGAACCTGTAGATTGCTTTGGGTAGTATGGACATCTTAGCAATATTCTTCTAAACCATGAGCATGGAATATCTTTCCATTTGTATGTGTCATCTTCAATTTCTTTCATCAGCGTTTTATAGTTTGTAAAGTATAGGTCTTTCACCTCCTTGGTTAACTTTATTCCTAGTTATTTTATTCTTTTTGGTGTAATTGTAAGTTATGCTGTTTTCTAAAATTTATTTTTCTGCTATCTTATTAGTGTATAGAAAAGCTACTGATTTCTGAGTATTAGATTTGTATCCTGCAACTTTACTGAACTCATTTATTCTAGTAGTTTCTGTGGTAGAATTGTCAGGGTTTTCTTTGTATAGTATGCAATCTGTAAATAGTGACAGGTTAACTTCTTCTTTACCAATATAGATGCCTCTTATTTCTTTTTCTTGTCTGATTGCCATGGCTAGAATTTCCAGTACTATGGTGAGAATGGACATCCTTGCCTTGTTCCTGATCTTAGAGGAAAAGCTCTCCATTTTTCACCGTTGAGTATGGTGTTAGCTGGGGTGTTTTCACAGATGGTTTTTATTAGGTTTTATTAGGTTTATCAGGTTGAGGTATGTTCCGTCTAAACCTACTGTGTTGTGAGTTTTTATCATGAGTGATATTGAATTTTGTCAAATACTTTTTCTGCATCTTTGGAGATGATCATATGGTTTTTGTCCTTCATTTTGTTGATGTGGTGTATCACGTTGATTGACTTGCAAATATTAAAACATCCTTGTATCCCCAGAATAAATCCCACTTGATTATGGTGAATGATCATTTTAATGTATTGTTGTATACAGTTTGTTAGTATTTTGTTAAGGATTTTTGCATCTATGTTCATTGGGTGTTCTTTATTTCATTTACTGTCTTCTTCAACTTCGATTTGTTCTTTCTAATATTTTCAATCTCTTTATTGAAGATCACGAGTGTCTTTACAATAATTACTTAAAATTCTTAATCAGGGCTGTTGCTCCTCTCAGTTTCATTTAGCTCCTTTTCTGAGGTTTTTTTCTTATTGTCTCTTCTGGAGCACATTCCTCTGTTTTCCCATTTTGCTTGACTTTGTTTTTTTTTCTGCGGATTAGGTGGAAGAGCTACTTGTCTTAACCTTAAAGGAATGGTCTCGTGTATGCTTATCTCCTTAGATTGTGTGTGTTTGGTGACTTTTGTGGGGTGACTGGAGCTGTGGCTGGTATAGGCTGAGGTTCCTGGAGCCCTCCACATAGCAGACACTCTATCATGACAGCTAAAACTGAAATAGGCTGAGGTGTCCTTTTCTGGGTGGCTGGAGCTGATTAGCTGTGTGGGCTAGGAGGTCCCTTAATGCTCTGCACAGAGGTTGCCCTAGCAGAGTAGCAGAAACTAAAGTGGGTGCTAGCTGGGTGCTCCACACACAGAGGGCACCTTGGCAAGGTCACTGAAGCAGAAGTGGATGTAAATTGGGCTGTTCCTAGACTCTATATACAGAGGGTGTCCCAAAGGGGTGGTTGGAGTTGAGGCATGGAACAGGCCTGGAGGTCCTGGGTAGCTCTGTGTAGGAGGCATCTTGGCAGCACAGCTAAAGCTAAAATGGGCATAAGCCAATGTGGTTCCTGGGCTCTCTGCCCAAAATAGGCCCTGGTGGGAGAGCTGAAGCTGCATCAGGTGTAAGCTGGGTGTCCTGGGGCTCTCTACACTGAGAGTGACCTGGCAAGACAACTGATCCTGAATTAGGTGTAAGCCAGGGTTCCAAGGTATTCAGTGCAGGGTGTACTCTGGCCTATTAGCTGGAGCCAAGGCTAGAATGGGTGGGAATGTTCCAGGGTGCTCTTCATAGCAGGTGTTCTGGTTAGGGTACCTGGATCTGAAGAAGACATCAGCCAAGATGTACTGGAGTGCTCTGTACTAGGAGTGCTGTAGCAATGGGTCTGAAGCCAAAATGGTGTTGACCTGGAGTGTTCTGGGGAGCTTTGTGCCTGTGTCACTTTGGCATGAAGGCTGGAGCTGTAGTGAGCCCTACTCAGGGGTGTTTTTGTTGGCACCACCCTGTGGCTGCCTTGGTGGGACAGTGTGCCTGGTGTGCGTTAGGGACCCAGGGCCCAGTAAGGTGGCAGGCTAGTTAAGGTTCCTTGACTGTGCACTGCTCTGTGCTTTCTAGGTGGAGGGTGAGTGTAGACCCTGTCCGTTAGTCCTTCCTACCTGGACAGGATTCCAGCAGCTCCCTCCACTATTTGGCAGGGTTCTGTGGCTGATTCTTTTATGTGCTAGTTGCTCTTTTAAGTCATGGATTTTTAAAGAAAGATAATGATAATTATAGTAGTGATAATAAAAGAAAAAGAAAAACAGGAGAAAAAAAGAAAGAAAAAAGAAGAAAGAAAAACCCAAAAATATAAAAAACAAGACAAGAGGAAAAAACCCCAAACCCATGGCTTATTTTCTGTGTCCCAGAGCCACAGGGGCCGGTATGGGCTTGTAGACCTTGGGCTTGCTGAGGTCACATGCTCCTTCTGATTAGTGTCCAGACCCTGTTCTGGATGGGTGGGAATTTAAACCGTGTTGTTCTCCAGTCCCTCTGACCTGGAGAGTGTTCCTACAGGTCCTCCCCCACTTGGCAGAGTTGTAGCATTGTCTCTTTTATATGCTAGTTGCTCCTTCAAACTGCACCTTTTTTCCTGTGCCCAAGGACAGAGGAATGTTTCCAGTCCATCAGTACTGTCCCTCCTCACTGCTGTTCACATCACTGGGGGTGGGGGCTCCCTTTGTTACCGTTTCTGTCTTGCTGTTCTCCTTTGCTGGTCTCTCTGTCTTTCATTGTTTAGGAGCTGTTGGATAAGTCCTTAGCTCTTCTTCAGGAGAATTGTTCTATAAATAGGTGTAATTTGGTGAGTTCTATGGAGGAACAGAGTTCAGGGTCTTCCTATGTCACCATCTTGGACCGGAACTCAGGAAACACTTCCCGACATCTTGACTACTAGTGTTGAGCTTCCTAAGAGCTTCTAAAAGGAATAATTGACTTTGGTAGTGAGATCAGAGAAGAATTCTTTGAGGAACTAATGCTTGCATTAAGATGGGAAGGATGATATGGAAAGATAGGCATGTTGAAGGAGTGTGAGTAGGTGGTGGTTAGGGGAGAGGACAGCATATGTGAAGGCTCTGAAGTGGGAGTAGTTACAGTTAAAGCAGAGCACGGGAATGGAACATGGGGCAAGATGAGACTGAAAAGATGGGAAGGAACTGGTACATGGCAGCCAAATAGATAATAACAGTGTGATTGGTACTCTTGTAAAGGTCTTATTACATTAACTCATTTAGTCCTTATAAATGTATGTAAAATTATAAATTTCTTCTTACTGGTCAGGAAACTGAGACAAGGTTTAAAAAAAACTGGCCCAAGGTCAGTGGTCCAGTTTTGGAAATATTACAGTCAGGATTTGAACGCAGTCTTGCTTTAGAGTAAAAGCTCTTAACCCAACTCTATCCTTGGAAAGGCAAAGCATCAACTTTCTGGTTGTCCTTGTCTGGATCCGTATAATGGAAAAGTATAGAGATTCAGAAAAATCTCAGGGTCTTCCTGAAGTTGATGAGATTCTATGAAGAATTTTGCATGTGCTTTTTTGTGGGTAAAGTCTATAGCTTTTACTACATTATCCCTGAAACTCAAAATCAATTTAGAACTGCTATTATTCTAGATTATTTTCTAAAATACTTTGAGATAATGGTAGATTCACATACAGTAACGGGAAATAATACACAGAGATCCTGTGTAATCTTCACCCAGTTTCTGTCAATGGTAACACCTTGTATAACTTCAGTACACTATCACGACCAGGAAATTGATATTGATACAATGTACTAACCTTCTTCGGGTTTGACCAATTTTACATGCACTCATTTGTGTGTGTGTGTGTGAGAGAGAGAGAGAGAGAGAGAGAGAGAGAATGAGAGAGAAAGAATTTAGTTCTTTGCCTTTTTAGCATATGTGGGTTTGCATAATCACCATCACAAAGTACAGAACAATTCTATCACAAGGATTCCTTATGCTACCCTCTTAGAGCCACAAACATTTCCTTCTCCCACCAGTGCCTTTCTAGATTATTTTTAATGAAAAAGGCTTATATATTACTTATATATTACTTCATAATTTATCATATGAGTCTGAAACCTGTTTTCCTTCATATTGTTCAGTATTAAGTGGTTTGCTTGATATTGAAGAGAGATGAATGAACAAGACATCTCAGTTGACTTTTGGTTAGCTGTTTGCATATAGCTGTACACTGCAAAAAAAATAAGTAAAGACTTCTCCAAAGTAGAAAATCTCACTTTTCAAATATGAGACGGCATCTTTCCTAATGCCATCATTTACTAGCTGTATCATCCTCGTGCTCTATCTACATAGCCTCTCTCACTCTCAGTCTTTCCTTCTGAGTCATTGCAATGTTGATTGCTAGCCACTGCTGTGAGCGTTGGTACCGTTATTAGCCTGATACACTGCTGTTAGTGTTGGTACTGTTACTAGCCAGATAGGTCTCCAACCATCCATTTGCCACTCTCTGATACATTTTTCACAGAGCAGTCGGAGTGATATTTATAAAAGTAAAATCCAGACATGTAATTGCCTTGCTTAAAATCATTCAGTGGCTTCTGTGACTTCCTGGATCAAGTTCCATCTTCTTAGCTTGCCACAGTGGGTTCTTGATGGCTCTGACCCCAGCTTGCTCTCCAGCCTCTCTGGGTCCAGGAAGCCATTTACCATCCCTTCCCCCTTCCCCAGCCCTTGCTTATAACTTCAGACTCGAGGGGCTGCTTCCTCTGAGAAGGTTTCCCTGATTGCCCTTCATTGCAGATTTTGTGTCCCTTTATTATGCTTTCTTTATTTCTTAAAAATTTTAATTCCAGTGTATTTACCCAAAGAATATGAAAACACCAATTTGAAGGATTTATGCACCCCTATGTTTATTGCAGCATTGGTTACAATAGGCAAACTATGAAAGCAGCCCAAGTGTCCATTGATAGATGAATGTATAAAGAAGTGGTATATATATATATATATATATATATATATATATATACATATATACATATATACATATAAGTGCATACACATATGTACATATGAGACTGAATACATATATACAGATATATACACACACATACATACAATACATATACATATATACACATATAATACATATATATACATATGGAATATTATTCAGCCATAAAAAGAGTGAAATCTTGCCTTTATTTTGCTTTCTTGAGAGCATTATGAAGTTATTAAGAAATCAGTTTCTTTGGGGCGCCTGTGTGGTGCAGTCACTTGAGTGTCTCTTGGTTTTAGCTGAAGTCGTGCTCTCGGGGTTGAGGGATCAAACTGAGCATCTGGCTTCATGCTCAGTATGGAATCTGCTTGGGATTCTCTCTTCTTCTGTCCCTCACACTTGTGTGTGTGCTCTCTTTCTTTCTAAAATAAATGAACCTTAAAAAAAATCAAGTTCTGGAATTAGGTTATCTAAACTTAAATTCCATCTCTTTCACTTAGGAAATGTGTGATCTAGAATGAGTCATGTCCCCCAATTCTCTGTTTCCATATTTGTGATAATAAGGACCCTGCTAGATTTTAAGAGTTAAAGAAAATGCCACACATGAGGCACGGGGCCTGTATGGAGCAGAGCCCACTGATTATTATGTCACCCTGTGCTTCCCTCTGGCCTAGCATCAGCTGCACTGTGTTAATTTGCTGGTAAGGACTGTGCTTTGATGCCCTTGATCCCCAGCACCTTCCACAGGGTGACCTTTTAGAAGTAGATGAATGAATGGGGCATCTGGGTGGCTCAGTCAGTTGAGTGACTCTTCATTTTGTCTCAGGTTGTGATCCCAGGGTCATGAGATCAAGCCCTGCGTTGGGTTCCATGCTTGGTGGGAAGTTTCCTTGACATTCTCTCCCTCTGCCCTTCTTCCCGTGTGCTCTCTCTCAAATAAATAAATCTTAAAAAAAAAAAAAAGTAAATGAATGAATGAAGTAAACCAAGAAGGGGAAGAAAATGGATCAGGTTTTCTGTATTTCAGTATCTGTTCTTTTCAGAGAACTTAATTGTTTGGCTTCAAGTCATTTATTTTTTAGTATGTTAGACATTTCCACCTTCAAATGCAAGTCCAAAACTCATTCTTACCCCCAGCAGAAACAGTCGGTTTCTTGTAGGTGTTTTGTTTTGTTTTAAATACATACATAGTTATTCTTCAGTCATTAAGAGTGAACTGAATCCTCCGAGTCTTTGAATAAAACCTTGATTTTAGCTTGAGGGAAGGGATTTGAAAGAGGTTGAGGGACTGTCTCATCTGGAAACCACTGACCTGATTTGGAGCCTGCAATCAAGCTTGAGAACAAGAGTGTTCTTGATGGGCTTTCCCTGTTGTGTTCCCAGAGTTCCTGAAGTAAAGAGGTGAGGGAAATAAACTGCCTGCAGACTTCATGGGAAAAACCCTAACTCACATTACTTAGAATATTAAAAAGCCAGTATCCTTTGGGACTTTGAACTGTGCCCCACTCTTGGGTAGTATGTGTAAATCAGATCCTCACAGAGATTACTCTCACTCCAATTTACCTGCAGCAGGAAAGGCTGTGCAGGGTGGTTTATGATGGTGAAGGGTGTGGGATTTGCAACAATGTGGATGTACCTAGAGGACATTATTTCAAGTGAAATAAGCCAGAGACAGAAAGAAAAACTGAATGATCTCACTTATACATAGAATCTAAAAAAAAAAAATTGAATGCACAGAAGCAGAGTAGAACTGCCTACCCAGGGTAGAGACATGGGTAAATAAGATGTTGTGAAGGGCACAAGGTTGCAGTTATGTAGAATGAATAATTCTAGAGATGTAATGCACAGCATGATGACCATAGGTAATAATATACTATTGAATATTGGAAATTTGCTAAGAGAGTAGATTTCAGATGTTCTCATTACAAAAAAATATAATTAATGAGAGTATATATTAATTACCTTGGCTTTAGTGATCATTTCACTCTACATAAATCATCATGTGGTACACTTAATTTTTTAATTTTGTTTTATTATGTTTTGCCACCATACATTACATCATTAGTTTTTGATATAGTGTACCATGATTCATTGTTTGTGTATAACACCCAGTGCTCCATTCAATATGTGCCCCCCTTAATACCCATCACCAGGCTAACCCATCCCCCCAGCCCCATCCCCTCTAAAACCCTCAGTTTGTTTTTCAGAGTCCATAGTCTCTCATGGTTCAACTCCCCTTCTGACTTTCCCCCTTCATTTTTCCCTTCCTACTATTTAACATATATTATTTGTTTCATAGGTACAGGTCTGTCATTGAACAGTCTTACACAATTCACAGCACTCACCATAGCACATACCCTCCTTAGTGTCCATCACCCAGCCACCTCATCCCTCCCACCCCCCCACCACTCCAGCAACCCTCAGTTTGTTTCCTGAGATTAAGAATTCCTCATATCAGTGAGATCATATGATATTTGTCTTTCTCTGATTGACTTATTTCACTTAGCATAAAACCTTCTAGTTCCATCCACGTCATTGCAAATGGCAAGATTTCGTGTTTTTAGATGGCTGCATAATATTCCATTGTGTGTGTGTGTCTATATATATATATATATATATATATATCCCCCCATCTTCTTTATCAATTCATCTGTTGATGGACATCTTGGCTCTTTCATAGTTTGGCTATTGTGGACATTGCTGATATAAACATTGGGGTGCACATACCCCTTCAGATCACTACATTTGTATCTTTGGGGTAAATACCCAGTAGTGCAATTGCTAGGTCCTAGGGCAGCTCTATTTTCAACTGTTTGAGGCACCTCCATACTGTTTTCCACAGTGGCTGCACCAGCTTGCATTCCCACCAACAGTGTAGGAGGGTTCCCCTTTCTCTGCATCCTCACCAACATCTGTCGTTTCCTGACGTGTTAATTTTAGCCATTCTGACTGGTGTGAGGTGGTATCTCATTGAGATTTTGATTTTTATTTCCCTGATGCTGAGTGATGTTGAGAACTTTTTCATGTATCTGTTGGCCGTTTGGATGTCTTCTTTGGAAAAATGTCTGTTCATGTCTTCTGCCCATTTCTTGATGGGATTATTTGTTCTTTGGGTGTTGAGTTTGATAAGTTCTTTATAGATTTTGGATACTAGCCCATTATCTGATATGTCATTTGCAAATATTGTCTCCCATTCTGTCAGATGTCTTTTGGTTTGGTTGACTGTTTCCTTTGCTATGCAAAAGCTTTCTATCATGATGAAGTCCCAATAGTTCATTTTTGCCCTTGTTTCCCTTGTCTTTGGCGATGTGTCTAGGAAGAAGTTGCTGTGGCTGAGGTTGAAGAGGTTGCTGCCTGTGTTCTTCTCTAGGATTTTGATGGATTCCTGTCATACATTTAGGTCTTTCACCCATTTTGAGTCTATTTTTATGTGTGGTGTAAGGAAATGGTCCAGTTTCATTCTTCTGCATGTGGCTGTCCAATTTTCCCAACACCATTTGTTGAAGAGACTGTCTTTTTTCCATTGGACATTATTTCCTGCTTTGTCAAAGATGAGATTACCATAGAGTTGAGGGTCTATTTCTGGGCTCTCGATTCTGTTCCATTGATCTATGTGTCTGTTTTTGTGCCAGTACTATACTGTCTTTTTTTTTTTTAAGATTTTATTTATTTATTTGAGAGAGAGAGAGAGAGACAACTAGACAGCTAGAGAGGGAACACAAGCAGGGGAGTGGGAGAGGGAAAATCAGGTGCCTGGTTGAGCAGGGAACCCGATGCGGGGCTCGATCCCAGGACCCTGGGATCATGACCTAAACCGAAAGCAGACGCTTAACGACTGAGCCACCCAGGTGCCCCAGTACCATACTGTCTTGAGGATTACAGCTTTGTAATAGAGCTTGAAGTCCAGAATTGTGATGCCATCAGCTTTGCTTTTCTTTATCAACATTCCTCTGGCTATTCGGGGTCTTTTCTGGTTCCATACAAATTTTAGGATTATTTGTTCCATTTCTTTGAAAAAGGTGATTGTATCTTAATAGGCATTGCATTGAATGTGTAGATTGCTCTAGGTAGCATTGACATCTTCACAATATTTGTTCTTCCAGTCCATGAGCATGGAATGTTTTTCCATTTCCTTGTGTCTTCCTCAATTTCTTTCATGAGTATTCTATGGTTTTCTGAGTACAGATCCTTTGCCTCCTTGGTTAGATTTATTCCTAGGTATCTTATGGTTTTGGGTGCAATTGGGTGCAATTGTAAATGGGATTGACTCCTTAATTTCTCTTTCTTCTGTCTTGTTGTTGGTGTATAGAAATGCAACTGATTTCTGTGCATTGATTTTATGTCCTGCCAGTTTACTGAATTCCTGTATGAGTTCTAGCAGTTTTCGGGTGCAGTCTTTTGGCTTTGTCACATAAAGTATCATATCATCTGCAAAGAGTGGGAGTTTGACTTCTTCTTTGCTGATTCAGATACATTTTATCTCTTTTTGTTTTCTGAGTGCAGAGGCTAGGACTTCTAGTACTATGTTGAATAGCAGTGGTGATAGTGGACATCCCTGCCATGTTCATGACCTTAGGGGAAAAGCTTTTAGTTTTTCCCCATTGAGAATGATATTTGCTGTGGGTTTTTCATAGATGGCTTTTATGATATTGAGGTATGTACCCTCTGTCCCTACACTGTGAAGAGTTTTATTCAAGAAAGGATGCTGTACTTTGTCAAATGCTTTTTCTGCATCTATTGAGAGGATCATATGGTTCTTGTTCTTTCTTTTATTAATGTATCACATTGATTGATTTGCAGATGTTGAACCAACTTTGTAGCCCAGGGAGAAATCCCACTTGGTCGTGGTGAATAACCCTTTTAATGTACTGTTGGATCCTATTGGCTAGTATTTTGGTGAGAATTTTTGCATCCATGTTCATCAAGGATGTTGGTCTGTAATTCTCCTTTTTGATGGGGTCTTTGTTTGGGGGATCAAGGTAATGCTGGCCTCATAAAATGAGTTTGGAAGTTTTCCTTCCATTTCTATTTTTTGGAACAGTTTCAGAACAGGTATTAATTCTTCTTTAAATGTTTGGTAGAATTCCCCTGGGAAGCCATCTGGCCCTGGGCTTTTGTTTGTTGGGAGATTTTTGATGACAGCTTCAGTATCCTTAGTGGTTAAAGGTCTGTTCAGGTTTTCTATTTCTTCCTGGTTCAATTTTGGTAGTTGATACATCTCTAGGAATGCATCCATTTCTTCCAGATTATCTGATTAGCTGGCATATAGTTGCTCATAATATGTTCTTATAAGTGTTTATATTTCTTTGGTGTTGGTTGTGATCTCTTCTCTTTCATTCATGATATTTATTTGGGTCCTTTCTCTTTCCTTTTTGATAAGTCTGGTCAAGGATTTATCAATCTTGTTAATTGTCTCAAAGAACAAGCTCCTAGTTTCATTGATCTGTTCAGCTGTGCTTCTGGTTTCTATTTCATTGATTTCTGCTCTGCTCTTTATTATTTCTCTTCTCCTGCTGGGTTTAGACTTTATTTGCTGTTCTTTCTCCAGCTCCTCTAGGTGTATGGTTACATTGTGTATTTGAGAGCTTTTTTTTTTAAAGATTTTATTTATTTATTTGAGAGAGAGAGAATGAGAGGTAGAGAGCACAAGAGGGAAGAGGGTCAGAGGGAGAAGCAGACTCCCTGCTGATCAGGGAGCCTGACATGGGACTCGATCCCAGGACTCCAGGATCATGACCTCAGCTGAAGGCAGTCGCTTAACCACCCAGGCACCCTATTTGAGACCTTTCTTGTTTCTTGAGAAAGGCTTCTATTGCTATATACTTTCCTCTTAAGACTGCCTTTGCTGCATCCAAAAGATTTTGAACAATTGTGTTTTCATTTTCATTTGTTTCCATGAGTTTTCTTAATTCTTTAATTTCCTGGTTGACCCATTCATTCTTTAGTAGGATGCTCTGTAGCCTCCATGTATTTGAGTTTTTTCTGATTTTCCTCTTGTGATTGAATTCTAGTTTTAAAGCCTTGTGTTCCCAGTCTTTTGGTACCAGTTGAGACCTGTTTGTGACCCAGGATGTGATCTATTCTGGAGAATGTTCCATGGGAACTAGAGAAGAATGTGTATTCTGTATTCTGTATTCCATCCCAAACGCGTTGCTTTGGGATGGAATGTTCTGAATATGTCTGTGAAGTCCATTTGGTCCAGTGTGTCATTTATAGTCTTTATTTCCTTATTGATCTTTTGCTTAGATGATCTGTCCATTTCAGTCAGGGGGGTGTTAAAGTCCCCCACTATTACTGTATTGTTGTCAATGTGTTTCTTTGCTTTTGTTATTAATTGGCTTATATAATTGGCTGCTCCCATGTTAGGGGCATAGATATTTACAATTGTTAGATCTTCTTGTTGGATAGACCCTTTAAGTAGGATATAGTGTCCTTCCTCATCTCTTATTATAGTCTTTGGTTTAAAATTTAATTTGTCTTATATAAGGATTGCCAGCTTTCTTTTGGTGTCTGTTAGCTTGGTAAATGGTTTTCCACACCCTCACTTTAAATCTGGAGGTGCCTTTGGGTCTAAAATGAGTCTCTTGAAGTCAGCATATTGATGGGTCTTGTTGTTTGTTTTTTTTTTTTTATCCAATCTGATAGCTTGTATCTTTTGATTGGGGTGTTTAGACCATTTAAATTCAGGGTACTATTGAGAGATAAGAATTTAGTGCCACTGTATTGTGTGTAATGTGACTGTTACTGTATATTGTCTGTGCTCCTTTTTGGTCTATATTACTTTTAGGCTCTCTCTTTGCTTAGAGGACCCCTTTCAATATTTCTTGTAGGGCTGGTTTGGTGCTCACAAATTCTTTTTGTTTTTGTTTGTCCTGGAAGTTTTTTATCTCTCCTTCTATTTTCAGTGACAGCCTAGTTGGATATAGTATTCTTGGCTGCACATTTTTCTCATTTAGTGCTCTGAATATATCATGCCAGTCCTTTCTGGCCTGCCAGGTCTCTGGGGATAGGTCTGCTGGCAGTCTAATGTTTCTACCATTGTAGGTTACAGATTTCTTGTCCTGAGCTGCTTTCAGAATTTTCTCTTTGTCTCTGAGACTTGTAAGTTTTACTATTAGATGTCGGGGTGTTGACCTATTTTTATTCATTTTGAAGGGGTGGTTCTCTGTGCCTCCTGGGTTTTGATGCCTGTTTCCTTCCCCACATTAGGGAAGTTCTCTGCTATTATTTGCTCCAATATACCTCTGCTCCCCTCTCTCTTTCTTCTTCTGGGATCCCAATTATTCTAATGTTGTTTCATCTTATGGTATCACTTATCTCTTGAATTCTGCCCTCGTGATCCAGTAGTTGTTTATCTCTTTTTTTCTCAGCTTCTTTATTTTCCATCATTTGTTCTTTTATACCACTAATTCTCTCTTCTGCCTCATTTATCCTAGTAGCTAGAGCCTCCATTTTTGATTGTACCTCATTAATAACCTTTTTGATTTCGACTTGGTTAGATTTTAGTAATTTTATTTCTCCAGAAAGGGATTCTCATATCTTCCATGCTTTTTTAAGCCCAGCTAGTATCTTTATAGTCATCATTTTGAGTTCTGACATCTTACTAATATCCATATTTATTATGTCCCTGGCAGTCAGTACTGCCTCTTGTTCCTTTTTTTTTTTTTTTTGGTGATTTTTTCCATCTTGTCATTTTGTCCAGAGGAGAATAGATGAATGAGAGAACAAAATGCTAACAGGGTAACAATGACCCCAGAAAAATATACACTAAACAAATCAGAAGAGACCTGAAACCCAGGGAAAAAGAAAGGGAAAGAAAGAAAGAAAAAAAAAAAAGAATATGATCAAATATGATCAGGCTGGTGAATAGATAAGTGCCACACACTAGATTTTGGGTGTATTTTGGTCTGTTAGAAGAAAGTCCCTCCCAAAATTTTAAAGAAAGAAAAACTTCTATATTTTCAAAAATAAGGGTAAATATAATGAAGGGATGGAATGTGATTGTAAAGATGAAAATTATAAAAGATTTTTAAAAAATAATTGATAAGTTGATTGAAAAAAGAAAGAAGAGAAATTAAAAAATAAACAAAAAGAGAGAGAATGTGATCAGGCAGGAGACTAGAACAAAGGCATACACTAGAGATTCAGGCTATATTTTGGTCTGTTAAAGGAAACTGTATCCCAAAATTTTAAAGAGAGAACAACTTATATATATACTAAAAATAAGGTTAACTACAATGAAGTGATAGAATATGACTCTAAAAATGAATAATAAAGATTTAAGTAAAATGTTGGTTGAAAAAGGGGAAAAGAAAAATTCAAAAAGAAAAAAAAGAAAATTAAAAAAATTAACTTTGAAAGACTAAGAATCAGGGGGACAAAAACCATGAATTCTATGTGCTGTATTCCCCTAGTGTTGGAGTTGCCGTTCTCATTGATCAGTAAACTTGGTCTTGGCGGGCTGTTCTTGCTGATCTTCTGGGGGAGGGGCCTGTTGCCGTGGTTCCCAAATGTCTTTGCCGGAGGCGGAATTGCCCCGCCCTTGCCGGGTCTGGGCTAAGTAATCTGCTCGGGTTCGCTCTCATGAGCTTTTGTTCCCTGCAAGCTCTTGGTACAGCTTTGGAGGACGAGAGTGAAAATGGCGGCCTCCCAATCTCTGCCCCAGAGGAGCTGAGAACTCGGGGACCTGCTCCTCAGTGCGCCCTTAGAGAAAAGCAGTCAGTCACTCCTGTCTCCCCGGTCTCCGGCCGCACTCCGTGCTCACCCGGCCTGTGACCAAGCATTTCTATCTCTGGCTCACGACCCCGTGTGGAGTCTCCAAACCCAGCAGATCCCTGCGGTGCGCTCCCGCGCCGCTCCTCCCGGGGGAGGAAGGGGAGTCTCCTCGGCTCTGCTGCTTGTTGGGTCGCTGCTGCAGGAGCAGTGGCCCGACTGCTGTGGATCACAGTTTATGGCAACCCCGAGCTGAGAGCCCATGCCTCTGCTCCGTCTCTGCAGCCGGCTTCCCTGTTCTGATACCTGGGAGCTCTGCTGCACTCAGGCACCTCCAGTCTTTCTGTGACCCCGAGGGTCCTAAGACCACACTGTCCCGCGAGGTTTCCACCCCCTGCTTAGCCACTGAAGCGACGTCCCTCAGTGGAGTCAACTTCTAAAATTCCAATTTTGAACTCCGTGGCTCTGTCACTTGCCAGAAGCGGCCGACGGAGGCCCCCTCCCCCACCATCTATCCTCCCAAATATCACCTCGGATTCACTTCTCTGATCGCATGTCCTAACTTCCAGTAAGTGGTCGCTTTTCTGTTCAGAGAGTTGTTGCTATTCTTTTCTTTGATCTTCTGTTGAGTTCATATGTGTTCAGAGTGGTTTGATCCCTATCTAGCTGAATTCCTGGGATCAGACAAATTTAGGTCTCCTACTCCCCTGCCATCTTGCTCCTATTCTGTGGTACACTTTAAATACCTAAAACTTCTATTAAAGAGTAAAGAGGCTTTGGAATTGCCCTCATTTAGCATTAGTCCCCTTTCTGTCCCTCACTCAATGTTGACCTTGGACAAATTACTGAACCTTCTGAGTCTGAGTTTTCTCACTGGCAAAAGTGAACATGAAACAAATCGCATCCTGCTTGTGAAAGTTGAAGGAGATGACACAGACCAGTGGCACAGAATAATAAATGTTCAATGGTGGTATCTTTAGTATTAGTGTTGATATTAGTATTAGTACTGGTTTTAATTACTTTTAAAATGAAAAGTGTAAAATAGAGCTAACTTGTATCAAATACTTTTTAATGTAATGGACACCGTACTTGGTGCTGCATATATATTATGACATGTAGTCTTCACAGTAATCCCACAAAACTGTGATTTTTATTCTCATCTTTTAGAAGAGGAAGGTGAGCCTTGAAGTAACTGGTCCCACAGCTGTCCAGAAGTAGAACTATTAATCAGATCCCATGACTGTAAATGAATGGTTGGTTGGTCCTGAGTTTTCCCAGGTATCCTGGAGTTGGGCCTTTCCTGGGAGGATCTCATTTTGGGGCCTTATGTACTTCTTGATTCACTTTGAGCTTGCACTTGAGCAAGGGACAGACTTGAAGAATGACCACATAGAGAACCGAGGAAAGTTTCCTCTTTGTGATTTGTTCTGGATCTGCTGCTTTTCCAAGTTACTAATGACTTCTATTCTTTCTCAAATTTCCAGTTAGTTTCACTGTTTAGCCTAATTAGGGGAGGGTTTGCCTTCATCTAGGGCCTTTTTGCCTCTTGAGGCCTCTCTCTGCTCTGGAAATGGCCAAGACCTTCAAGTGCCCTGGCTGGAGTGCCCAGAGGCCATGCACTGCTTCTTGTTTTGGTACCTGAACTCCATGCTAATGAGGACAGTGGTCTACTCTGCAGAGATGGACCATAGGTAAGAGACACAATCTCTTACAACTGACCTGTAGCCATTCCTGTGAATGGTGCTTTGAGATGGGGACTCTCTGGTCAGACCTTAATTCACAAATAGTGGGTGAATGGTCAGCCGGGCATGATAATCTCACGCAGTGGGTGCTGTGCTGGGAAAAGCTCCCTTATTAAAGAGACTACTGAGTGGAGCTGACTGGGGATTTCTGCCTGTTTCTCAGTGGCTTTTGACCCCTGGAAAACAAGAAGTCTTTTGAGAGGCAGTACAGAATTTGAAAAACATAGAGTAAGAAAGCAATGTGCGTTTCCTCCTTCTGGGCATATACACCAGAGAAATTCTTATTATTGGTCACATGCATGAGGAAGCCTGTACCAGAATACTCATTTCTACATTGTTTTTAATCAAGAAAAAAATGAAAACAGTTTATCATATGGCTAAATATAAGGCAATTCCAAATATACAGTGACCACTTCCCATGTTTTCACTGAGAAAATTAAAAAAGAGGTTTGGGACCAAATTGCACATAGAAACTTTTAGGGATATAAAAGAAATAGCCAACTCTGTTAAATATGCATATGTGAAGTCATACATTACATGAAATATAAACTAAAATTTATTTTTATTTTTCTAAAATAATGTATTTCAGAAAATGATTTGACTTGAACACTTCCTCTGTGCCTCTGACATCCAGGTTCTCATCAGCAAAGAGCCACTTTCTGAGTCCTGTAGTGCCACAGGACATATCATTCTGTGTAGTTTAAGAGTCAGTGATATTTCCCTTGGAAATTTTATCCCGGCTAGAAGAACACATCTGCTTTAACATTGGGACAGGTCATTTGTTCATTTGTCCTATAGTTATGTGTTTGCTTTCCAACAACATAACCAGTTACTATATTGATCTAAAGTGATCTGTAAAGGGCTTCTGTAAAATGGCACACAACAGTTGAAGTTATGAGGTCTTACCCTCATAAATAATTACCTGATCTATGTTCAATTTCTCCTTGGTCATCTTCTTTGTTGTTGTTGTTGTTGTTGTTGTTTAAGATTTTATTTATTTATTTGAAAGAGTGTGCACGAGTGGGGGGAAGGGCAGAGGGAGAGGGAGAAGCAGGGTCCCCACTGAGCAGAGAGTCCGATGCGGGGCTCCATCCCAGGACCCCAGGATCGTGACCTGAGCTGAAGGCAGATGCCCACCTGACTGAGCCACCCAGGTGCCCCTTAGTTGTCTTCTTTTAAAAAATATATTCCATTAAGTGACCTTTTTTCAGTATCTAAAGCTAACATTGCATAGTTTTTTCTGGATAATGTGTCTTCCCCAATGATGCCATGTTTAAAATAAAGTAATTGTAAGACTGTGCTATAATGTGAAAGATTTTCTCAAGTCTCACATATGAGTATTTATTTTGAGAATTAATTTTGGGGGAATATTTTGCATTATATTCTGGTACACATGCCATCATTTAGGAAAGGAAAAAAATGAGATAAATTCATATGATGGAATACAATACAGAAGTTAAGGGAATAAAGTCTCTGTCTCTCTCTCTCTATGGATAGATTTTTAAGTACATAGGTGAGTGGAAACCATAATGCAGAGTGGTACATACAGTATGATGACATTTGTCCTAATTAAAACACCTAAAATAATATAATGTAGCTGCTATTATACATACATGCGTAAAAATATAAAAGGGATTGGATAGATATAGTTGAAAGACATGGTTTTGAGGAAAGGGGAAGATAATATGATTTCGAATTAAGATAAATTTTACTTTTATTTGTGTTATTTAATATTTATTTATTTATTTATTTATTTATTTATTTATTTATTTAACAGAGAGAGGTAGCGAGAGAGGGAACACAAGCAAGGGGAGTGGGAGAGGGAGAAGCAGGCTTCCCGCTGAGCGGGGCTCGACCCCAGGACCCTGGGACCATGACCTGAGGCGAAAGCAGATTCTTAATGACTGAGCCACCCAGGCGCCCCAGTGTTATTTTATTTATTTAAGGAAAAAGCTTGAAGCAAACATAACATTTGAAAAGTTTGTGCTTCTTAGTAATGGATACATGTCTTATTTAGTTTTTTGGTTATATATTTAATGTCTCAAAGACATTATGATATGTGTCTTTATGATATGAAAGAGTAAAAGAAATAAAAAAAAACAATGTGGTAATAATTTTCTTTCACTGGTAGAGAGACAGGTTGTATTGGAAAGACAATAAGTTGAATGAGGTTAAAATTTTCTCCAGCAGGGCACCATTATGTGGCCAAACACAAGCTGGAACCTGGTGCTTTTCATCCGTACAGTAAATTAAGACTGTGTTTTCACCAACTTGGTTTTCAGAGAAGGAGGGAAGATTGACAAGTTGTTGGCAATGGGCTTTTCTTTGAATGTTGGGTCAAAAAGATGCCACTGCATTTTCTGCCCTATACGGTATCTGGGTCAGCCCCAGGCAGCACTTCTCAACCTGGCCAGTGCCCTGGTCCTTGAGCAACAGAGATAAAGATAGTGGAGCAGAACTGCCAAACTGGCGGCCCTTGGATGTATCCATCTTGGAGAAATGTTTTGTTTGGCCTACACAGTGACTTTTAAAGTGATTTTAAAGTGTTTAAAAATAGGGAGATTTCACAACCACACCACACCCCCATTTTTAACATGGCAGCTGTCAACTGCAGCTAACCTGAGGCTGCTCTTCCTCTGAGGTGTGAGCTCTCAGTTTGCTGGGTTGTTCCTTCTCCAGCTTTGCTGGCCTTAACTGGCCCCTGCAGGAGTCTGAGCATGTTGTCCCCCATGAAGAGGAACTGCGTGACAGGCAATAGCTAACACTTTGCAGTAGACTGTGCCAATCTTTTGCAAAAATGCTGGCAAAGCGTTATATGGGAAAGTTCATTTTAGCTCCCCACTGTGTCTAATTATAAGTAAATGGTTGGAACATTTAAACATGCCACGAAAGAATGACTAGAGTCTCAGCAGCCTGCAAGGCTTCTTTTTGCCCAACCTGGGATTAACGAACTGACATTGCTCATCTTTAATTTCTGTGATTGAAACGCTGCCCTTACCTGTGAAGGCTTCAGACTTGTTAACTTCTTGTCAATTTAGGATCTCTATGCACATTGGCTAATTATGCCCCTGGGAAATATCTGCGGTCTTCTCTTGTGTGAAGCTCAAATGGGACCATTTTTTAATGTAAATCATTCATTGAACAAATATTGAGTACTCTGTTCCAGGCATTGTGCTAGTTTCTAGGGACAAAATGATAATATAAAGCAGACAATCCATGTCTTTTTGAGGCTTAAATTCTAATGAGAGATACTGAAACATATTTATATCATTATTTAATTACAATTGCATCATATCATGGGAAGCTCAGAATGCTAAGGAAGGGTACAACTCTGGGAACTCCCATCCTTTGAGATATTGGGCAAGAAGGGAAGGGAATGGGAGAAGGGAAGATGAAGGAGCAAGGAGGAAGAGCATTGTGCTGATGAGAAGTGCAGGTGAACAGGTGAGGGGAGTGCTGTGTGTCTGGGGAAGTGAGGAAGGCTGGTGTGTCTGGAGCACAGTGTGGGGGAGCACCAAAGAATGAGACCTGCGGGGTACTCCAGGCAGACTGGCAAATGTGAGGGTTCACACTTGTCCTTTTACCTCTTTTTTGCAGATGATTTTATAGAAAAATGATTTCTTACTTTGCCTTGCCTTACCAATCAGCTCAGATGACAATGGAATGCCCACTCTTGAAATCACAGTGGACACTTTGGATGAAAGCCTCTAAATTTTTCATCTTTCTCTTGAGCAGTTTATTCAGCAACTTCCCACTTGAGTTTTCTTGGGAACAATAAAGAGGAATGCAAAATGCAAAATAATAAATAATAATAATAATACATTCTCAGTTTTGGGAAAGCATTTTTCCTGTTCAGATATTTCCTGCCCTGTAAAGAGAACAAGCCCTCTTATGTAGATGGATTTACACAGGTTAGATGTTCCAGGTTCTCACCAGGTGCTCAAATTAGTTGGGACCCTTGCTACTTGCTCACTCTTGAGATCCAAGTTATCTCTAAATGAGAATAGCTCAGTATTTAAATTACAAGGGGCATAAGTGTGATTTGGAAACCTAAATATATATCTTAATGAGTTTTACAATAATTTCATTTGAGATGTTTCAATTGTAATTTTAGACTAATTCTTCAAGGCAGAGGCTAACCTAGCACCTCCCATTTTACTTAATTTTTTGTAATACAAAATAAATCAATCTTGAAATGGTTCAGTAGTTTCAATTAATTTTAATGGTCTGCTGCTCTCCACGTCATTGGATCAGAGCCTACGAATTCAGACTTGTAGCTGAGCTTTTTAATAAGTCCTTAAGAATCATATGTAGGCTATATTAGAGTCAAGTTAAAAAGAGCTCCTACTCAATCGGATTATCCTGAGAGTGTGTCTCTGAAATTAACATGGTTAATAAAGGCTCATTGGAGGCAACTAGATGGCTTTTATAGGCAAGGCAAGTTAATGTTTTTCTGGTAGTTCATCAGGAAAGTGTAAGAAAGAGTGACCACTACAGGGAAATCATGTGGTGGTTTATAGGTACATGGCTGTTCTGACCATCAAACTAAAAAATTTAGGGATGTATTTCAAACAACAGTAGATTTCCTGTTGTAAATCCATCCTCTGCAATTTACGTTACTCAGTAATCTAGGTTATTTCTTAGGGTAGAACACTCTGTCTAAAGTAGTAATTCCTTTTATATGTTTTAAAGTTTACCTTTGAGACATTCAGGATGCCTCTTAGATTCAGTGTCTTAGGAGTAGTGTTTGAATTCACTTATAATAACTTTTCTTATGATTTCAATATTCAGGAGATTCTTAGATTGTAAATTATAAACAAGAGGAGGCTCCTGGTTCTAGGGATGACTTGAACTTAATTTTAGTCAAGTCTACAGCAGTACTTGTCTCGATGCACTACCACCACAGGAGTCTTTGAGTTAGAAGCTAGTTCTGGAAAGCCGCTGTGGAATGATGTCATGGCGATTTAAAGATTGCGGTGATGGCCCGGGTGTGAAGGAGTTAGGGGAAGCTCCAAAGTGGACCACGTGGGCCAGAGGAGTGTCAAGGTCAGAAATGAGTTTATCCTAGAGCAAGGTTTCTTAGCACAACTGACAATTTGGACTGGGTAAATCTTCATTATGGGTGGGGGTTGGGGCAGGGAGGTGTCTTGTGCATTGTAGAGCACTTAGCAGCGTCCCCATCCTCCTACCTCCTAGAGGCCAAAAGCACTACTCATTCCCCCACTTCTGAGTTTTGACACTAAAAATCTCTCCTGAGGTACAAAACTGCACCTGCTTGAGAACCACTGCTATAGAAAATTTAAGAGAGCAAAGACACAGGTAAAAAAGGTGGGAAGCCCCAAGTTGATGAAAATGATTGATAACCACAAACTTATATCTCATATTTCTCTAGCCCAGACAGCTTATCTCACTTTGGACTCTTGAATTTAACTGCCAAAATCTCTATTTAAATATTTCAAAGATACTTCAAAGTCATCATGTTCCAATTGCACTCATGACCTCCCATCTCCAGAATCTTTTCCTTCTTTTTGACTTCCAGTGTCAGTGACCGCACCACATTAGAAACCTAGATTTATACATGACCTCTCCTCTCTCATCTTTAGCATGCAATCAGCAAGCTCTGTCTGATTTTTACCACCAAGTATCTCTTGAGGCATTTACTTCTCACTACCCTTATTGCTTTGGTCGAAATCATCATGAGCTCTCTTCTTGCATCCTCCCACTGCGCAGGCTGCAAAGGCTAAATACTTATTTTCCAGCTTTTCCTGCAAGTAGTGGTGGCTCTGTGACTAATGTCTGAACAACGAGACATTACTGGGGGGAAGGGAGATTTCAGAAAGTTCTGGGAAGACATTGGTTTCCTAGTAGAAAACATAAAGGTTCTGGTACTATTCCTTGACACCTTTCAGCCACCTTGAATACAGGCTTCCTCTCCAGAATTGAAGCAGTCATTCTGTGACCATTAGGGAGAGGCTCCTGGAATCAACAGGGATGTGATCATTTTTGAACCATTAAACCAATAGGCCATAGCTGCCCGACTCCCATTATGCTATTATATAAGAAACACAAGTCCTGTCTTGGGTAAGTCACTGTCTCTGAATTTTCTATTCCTTTCCTCACTGATCTATTAGCTTGGTGATTTTTGAACAAGGTGTTTAAGAGCATTCTTTATGTCTTTATTTTCCCCTGTGAAAATGATGAGAACTTCATAATGCCTGGGTTGATAGGATAGTGTGAGGTTTAAAAGAGGTAATATTTGATGCTCAGAACACCTACACTGGTAGTAATTTTTAAATTAGAACGCTGGAACTCTTTGGCCTCTTTGAGTCCCAGCTAGCCCTGTGCATGTGCATTTCACAAAGAGAATCACATCATAAATAGCAGGAGAGAAGTACTTCCTTGTGTTCCCATCAAGACAGGGACAGTGTACCTGCTTGCCATCAGGGACAGTTTCAGCTCAACTGGGTTTCAGGAGAGCAGTTAGAAGCTGAAGCTACTACTCTTTGGAATCAAGGGGCTACATGTCTAAAATCACTTTTCACTTTCCAGTGTCCTGGTGGTATTTTTTGCCTGCTTCTCACAACACATACCCTAGCCAGCCTTCTTTGCCTCGCTTCCAGGCATCTATAAATCATCTGGCCTCTTGACAGATATGGCATATTTTGTGTAGAGCTGCTGAGTTCTAAAACTGGGCACCTCGAAGTTGTGCGTGTGGGAACAGATCTTCTAATCAGCTGTACTGAGTCAATGGGAAGACTTTGCAAAGGGGAGACTATAACCTCAGGCTGAAGATGAGATGGCAGGACACTGAGTTTTCCTAGTTTAATTTGTGAGGCTTCCCCCAGCATGTCCAGAAAAAAAGAGTAGATGGGGAAGCAAAAAGATAGAAAAGAAAATGCGTGAAATTGGCTGGCGGGAGAGTGTCAGTTTGTCAACTGTTGTAAGGAGATGGTTGGCATCACCTCTGCTTTGTCTTTAGCCCCTGAAATTACTTTCAGCCATGGGCAAGAGGGATTCTTTCTTCCTTCCTCTCACACCAAATGCTGTGCTGGAATATGATCAAGCGTATGGCCAGAGCTGAGAATCACATTAGCAGTGTTTCTGAATAAGACCAAGCCCCAAATGCAGCCTCCTTGGAGGTATCTTATTGCAGAGCGCTCAGTGACTTGGAGGATGAGAAAAAAAAAGCTGGAACCTGTTGCAACTCTCTGTCCTACTAAAAAGCAACATTAAGGGGAAGGAAAAAAATCCCACCTAATATTCTATATTTTCCTAAGGAGTCTGGGGGCAGGTGGAATGGGAGAAGGGGAGAATGTTGCTTTCATACACGACACAACAAATTCATGGCACGAGTTACAGAGGCACATGTCGACAGCATTCTTTTTGGAGGAGATGACTATTAAGTTTTGAGCAAGGCAGTAGCTTAGTTTTATGTAGTGTTCATTCTGTTTAATACTCAAAATAGCCCCCTGAGCTGGGTGAGAAGATTTCCATGGGGCAGATGATGTTTAGTGAAGTTAGGTCACCTGTGCAGGGTTATGCAGGTTGAACACGCTTCCCAAGTGTGATGTAACTACTTATCAGTGAGAGCAGATGCAGTGTATCGCATGTGTCCTTTGTACTCTGCACTTTAAAGACATGATCTCCACACCTCTAAGGGTTGGATGTTGTAATTTCCAGTGTATCAGCAAGGAAACAGATTCTGAGAGGTTAAGAAATGAATTACGTAGCTCTGGGCAAGATGCTTGATGTGTCAGACTCTCCATTTCTGCAGCACGAAAGGGAAGAAAACAACATCTCCTTTATAGTGTTACATTGTTATGAAGAACAGAATGAAGGGGGATGAAGAAAGAAGCAAAAGGTTGGGTTTCTATCCTTAGAGCCCAGATGAACTAAAATAGCTCGGGAAATGATCAATACCATAATGACTGTGCGCTTCATATGTAGCAATCACTTATGTTTCTGGCAGAATTCTTTTTCAGAGGTGGCCACATGGAAAGGCAGAGTGGTGATGACCAGCCTTGACCCAGAAAGCCTAGATCATGGGTGTTCAGACTTGTGGAATTTCCCACCATTGTGCAGCCCTGCCTCCCTAAAAAGGCACTTAGAAAGCCAAGGCAAAAATAACAGCATCTTGGAGTAGTTGAGAGCACGGGTTTGAGAAATCTGGCTGGTGTGGTTTTATTCCTGGCTCCACCACTTAGAAACTGTTGGACAAGTCTTTAATCTGTAAGATAAACATGATAAACCTATTGTCTGTATTCAGTGAGAAAATGTATGTAGCATGCTCAGCGGCATACATGGCTCAGAGTACATACTCAACAAACAGCCATTGTTGTTGGACTTGCCAGCCAGTAACACAGAGACTCAGCCAGCACTCCTAGAACACACTGAATTTTTCCAGTGCCAGATGGATGGTGCCTACTCCGTCTCTTACCTCTTGCATGTAACTTAGTGTTTGACCTTATGTGAGTCATCCTCATAGAAACTCTTCCATGGATTACATTTATAAATTTGGACTCATTAAGGCCAGTATTCCAACTATGCTCTAGTACCTCCAACATGGGGAGACAAATTTCCATTCTAGAAAGGACCCTAGAACAGCGCAGATGCTCTCCCACAATTTATTGGATGGGGTTGTTATAAGATCATGCTGGCTGACCTTCCCGGGGCAGGGACTCCTTGCTTGTTTTCTCCTAGGACTCAAATCATTTGAGGGTGAACCCTTGAGATGTTGAAGTGAGTTCTCTAATTTTAGGAGGAACATGTATGTTGTCGAACCAGGAAGCTGGTTTAATCCAGCTCTGTGTTCTCAAAATGGTATTTTATTAGGGTCTGATGGAAAAATGGGACCATATAGTGAAGGATTAATTTAGAGATTGTTTCACAACCTGAAGTAATGCTTGGGGGAATAGAGCATATGAGCCAAGAACATGAAGTCAAAAGAAATTAGGTACCTTCGCTTGCCTATTGCACACAATCCTGTAGGGACAGGTGCATTTTCCTTCTCTTTATTGTATTAATTAGATATGTACAAAATTAAAATACTGTTTAAAAAAATTAAATCATCATCTCATAAGTGGAAAATAAAAGTTTCTCCTTTCTACTTGATGTTTCTCCACTCACCATCCTTTTGACTTGCCCCTCACCCTTCTGAATGGTTGTTTTGTGCAGCCTTGTGAAATTTTTCTGAGCTTTTTCAAGCTTATACTGTTTATTTCAAATTCAAACTGCTGAGAAAGAGATTCATCTATATATAATGCTTATATGCTCTTTACCACATGGGTATGTATATATATGATGTACATTTGAGCAAGAGTAACTGTAGCCTAGAGTCTTAGAAAAGGAATATGTTGGCCAAAGTGAATGTGCATTTGTGGGTGATAGACATTGGGGAGGGTATATGTGCTATGGTGAGTGCTGTGAATTGTGTAAGACTGTTCAATGACAGAGCTGTACCTCTGAAACAAATAATACATTATATGTTTAAAAAAAAAGATAGTACGAAGGGAAAAATGAAGGGGGGGAAATCGGAGGGGGAGACGAACCATGAGAGACTATGGACTCTGAGAAACAAACTGAAGGTTCTAGAGGGGAGGGGGGTGGGGGGATGGGTTAGTCTGGTGATGGGTATTAAAGAGTACTGGGTGTTATATGCAAACAATGAATCATGGAATACTACATCAAAAACTAATGATGTAATGTATGGTGATTAACATAACATAATAAAATTAAAAAACGTGAAAAAAATTTCAGTGAAAATGCCAAATTACTCTTGGGAAAGACTGTCTATTCACACTCTCAGTAAATAGGAGTGACTTTTTTCTTATATCCTTGCCACAAAAGCATTATTATACTACGTGATTTTGGTCATCTTGACAAAAATGGGAGAATTGACTATATAGGAGGCCAATAGTAATTGAAGGTCAGTTCTAAAATAAGAGAATTAACTTCATTTTGTCTCAAGTTGGAGATCTGACTTTGGAGTGAGTTCCTGCTATTGGCCTTAATTTATTCTTTTACCACAATAGGGCTACCAGGTTGATTTTTATCTACTTTGTGGGAAACTTAATTTGTTAATACAGTTCTTCTAGAAGGGAGACTGTTCAGAAATAGGCCCCAAATCTTCTAAAAAACAAAACAAGGGTTTAATCCAGCTCTGTGTTCTCAAAATGGTATTAGGGTCTGCTGGAAAAGTAGAACCATATAGTGAAGGATTAATTTAGAGATTGTTTCGGGGCGCCTGGGTGGCTCAGATGGTTAAGTGTCTGCCTTCGGCTCAGGTCATGATCCCAGGGTCCTGGGATCGAGCCCCATGTTGGGCTCCTGGCTCAGCGGGGAGACTGCTTCTCCCTCTCCCTCTGCCTCTCCCACTGCTCATGCTCTCTCTCTCTCTGTATCTCTGTGTCTCAAATGAATAAATAAAATATTAAAAAATATTTAGAGATTGTTTCACAACCTGAAGTAATGCCTGGTGGAATAGAAACCAGTAAAAAGGAAGACCACAAAGAGTCCCTCAGCACAAAAGTGTGAGCAGACCACCCGTTGATGTAACCATCTGCCAGCTCCAACCTGTAGAGTCTGTGTGACAACAGGGACCAGAGATCTGCTGATCCACTTGTTTTTTTTCTAGGAAGAATAGAGGGGAAATTGAGTTGGAAAAAGCTCAGAAATACATGTCTCATCTGAGTTGCCCATTAACAACTTTTTACATTGTTCCACAAGGCCTCCACTCTCTGGGCTATGTCTACCTTTCCCATATTACTTCATGTCATTCTCTCATTTTTAGGTGAGTGTTATATATGTATCATCGCATTTAATCCTTGGAGGAAATTACTCAGTTTTTATTCCCACTCCATATATAACCACACTGAGGCTTAGGTTAAATGCTGCTGGAGGTTGACTCCAAATCCTTTGTTCTCAAGTATATTACATAATAGATGTAGTCATCCTCCCCGAATCTCCCACCTTCACATTTACATTTATTCATTTACGACAATGATTAACTGAAAATATGTTGAGAGACTAACATTGAACTGAGAAATAAAGAAGCACATGTTCATTAGAATACAGGTTTCTGACTCTTAATCTCAGAAAACAAACTGAGGGTTGCTGGAGTGGAGGGCAGTAGGGGATGGGGTGGCTGGGTGATGGACACTGGGGAGGGTATGTGTTGTGGTGAGCACTGTGAACTGTGTAAGACTGATGAATCACAGACCTGTGCCCCTGAAACAAATAATACATTATATGTTAATAAAAATTAAAAAATAAGAATACAGGTTTCTGGAATGTATTCAATCAAGATTTATTTAGCCCTGGCACCCTGTGCCAGGTGGTGCTCCAGTTGTGGTTAAAGTGGTCAGTAAGACAGGGAAAAGGCTTGTTCACATTCCTAGTTGAGAGAGACTTGATAAAGAAGTAAGTCAATAAATAAATAAACGAATTAATTTAAACCTATATATACCATGAATGAAACAAAAATGGATGATGGATTAGAAAGTCACTGGGAGTCCGTGAGTTGGGGTCATCTATGGATATGGGAGTCCATGTACTTTGGGAATATAATTGCCAGAGAGGGTCTCTCTGAGAAGGTGACCTTGAACTGAAGATAAAGGAAGCTAGCCACGAGCACTCTGGTAGATTGGATGATGGGTCCTGCTGATTTACTGCCCTGTAATAGGACTATATATCCATCACATTTGCCATGTGACTTTGCAGGACCCTTCCATTGTGGGTGAAATGTAGTTTCCCACCCCGCTGATGCTGGGCATAATCCTATGATTTACTTGGGTCAATGGAATGGTCTCCAAGACTTTAAACATGTTTGCATGGTTCAGTTTAATCTCATATATTCCTGCCATTTTTGATGAAAAGAACATGCTCTGGGTAGCACTGGTTCCAGACAGATATGATACATGTGGGATGGGTCTGAACCCAATGCATAGCTTGAAGCCAACCTCAGCCATCCTGTAGCCTGAAGCAGAGCTGGTTCCTGCAGTGGCACAGCTGAACTGTGTACCCATGCATACACAACCCCCATCTCTCCCCCCAACCCTCCCCCTAACCACACACAGAATTTATTGTGGTGAGCCTCTAATTAGGGGAGTGGTTTGATAAGCATATTAGTTGACTAATAGAAGGAATAAAAACCATGAAGTGGGAAGAAACTTGGAGTGTTCCAGGAACAGAAAGAAGGCATTGTGGCTGAAGCAGAGTGAGCAAGTGGGCAGTATTCACAGTGAGGGAAGGGACCAGGTCTGGTATGTTTTGTGGGTCATATGAAGCATTTATTATAGTAAGGTGCCTGGGTGGCTGAGTTAGTCAAGCCTCTGACTCTTGACTGTGGCTCAAGTTATGGTCTCAGGGTCCTGTGATCGAGCCCCACATTGGGCTCCCTGCTCAGTGGGGAGTCTTCTTATCTCCCTCTCTCTCTGCCCTTCTCCCTACTCACACACACTTGCTTGCTCTCTCTAGAATAAATAAATCTTAAAAAAAATTAATATTGTATTCCAAGGATGAGGATTTTAAGCAGGAATGTCGTAGGATATGGTTTACACTTTGAAAAGACAAATCCAAGTGCTATATTGAAAATAGGATCTAGGCTGTCAAGAATGAGAACGAATGAAGACCAGATAAGAAGTTACTGCAGTAATCTAGCAAAAGATAATCATGTCATATAGTTATTGGGGGTATGCATTGCTGAGATCATCCAGAAGGGTGCGCCACTGAGAGCTGAAGTCTAACCCAGACTAGGCCTACTCCAGAGGGAGTGCCTTTTGCTTATTTGTGTGAAAGCATCAGCTGGTCTAGTGGTGGCTTCAGCATTGATGGTGGTTTGCACTAGGGTGGTAGTAGATCTGTGTCATTTCTTTCCCCTTTTTTGGTTACTCGATGGGTTCTACTGATCAGAAGGGAAATGTCTACCAGAGGAAGAAATGTATCAGATTAAATATATAATGTGTTTAGAACTAGTGTGTTTGCACACATATCCGTTTGCCTTTATTAATGCTTTGAAACACTCTAGATGTTATTGAGAGAGACCATATCAAATGAGTGGGTTTGGGAGAATATGATGCGCTTCCTTCCATACAGAAAGACAGAGGCTAGGTCTGGGCAGAGAGACTGAAAATGTTTTATAGTCCTGTATCCCAAAAGTGAGGTGAACAGGGACATAGTGAGGTCAACTGTTTGGGGGAGGTCTGGATGGTTCTCAGCTGCATGTACACCACTCCAGGTAGCCCAGGTTAAAGGGACTTGGCTAGGTAATAATATGGTTAGATAAGCCATACGCAAATGAGGTCAACAGAAATCACAAGGGATGTAGATATGAAGAAAACCACTACTCTTTGAGGGAGGACCTCAGTGCAATGTAGAAACAATGATTAGAGGACAAGGAAGGGTATGCTGAGGAAGGATTCAGTTACTAACTAAAAGGGACATACTGAGCCTGTGTGTCCAAGTGTGTCTCCCTGTAGCAACTGGCCAACCAGACAAATGAACCAGGGGTTTGTGATACCACGTTGTCTTCCCTGTCCTGCCTGTTTTCATCTGTGCGTTGGAATACATTTCAGGGGAGACGATAGCACCCATCTTACCTTGAAAAATAAGACTTTTATAGAAAACATGTACTCTGTTTGGAATTATGTGAATTAGTTTTGGTTTATCAAGTATCGACTGTGGGCCAATACTGTGCTGTCTTCAGTCTTCATTTCAATCTCCAGAATGCAGATTTTATCGCTTCCATTTTATAGATCGAAACATATAGGCTTGGAGAGGTTAAGCTGATCCAGCCCAAGGTCACAGCCAGACTTTGTCCACTCGCATGTGTTCTTGCCACAGTAACATGCTACTGCTGCCAGTTTCTGGGCTGCTCACTACTCAGTGTGGCTGTAACAATGTATTAGAGTCCAATAGTTCAGAGCATTGAGGTCAGCCTCCCTGGGTTTGAGTTCTGACTCCAACACTTGGGCAAATTGGGCAAGCCTCTCTAAGTCTCATTTTCTTCATTTCAGAACTGGGAATCACACCTTATTACAGAGCCTGGCCTGATGTAATGGCAGATGATTTTTCTTTTTCTTATTTTTCATCATGTGCTTTGAGACTCTCAGTGCCTTCATTGGAAACATCAAATAGCTTTCCAGAGACTTTGAATTCAAGGCAGAGGCTAAAGCTGTGGCATGTTCCCCAAGCTAGCACACTGGTTCCACAAGCACAAATGTGTATCAAGAGCAAATGAATTTTGGAAAAAAAAACAAAAAAAACAAAAAATCCTACAGAATTGCAATGCAAACAAGCATATTAAAAATGGGGAAGTCTTGTAATAAAGAAGTTTTGTTTGGTTAATTGTTTCCCACATTGATACCACCTTGGAAACAGTTAATGTTGTGACTCAGTACCCAGGACCCGGTAACTCCTGGGTTTGAATGCTAGCCCGTTAGGCTTTGTCACCTTCAAGTATCTTAACTTCTCTGTGCCTTGGTTTTCTCATCTGTAAAATAGAACAATAACAGTGTTTTCTTCATAGGGTAGTGTGGGGATGAAATGTACTGCAAGTGACTGACTGCCAATAGAATCCTAATAAATCTGAGTTCATGGTTATCACCACTATTTGCTTAAAAGTATGCACACAGATGCCGTGCATATTTTTATGTAGCCCACATATTTGTTTCTGTGTTTTACTACTGTTATGGTGTGTGCCTTTTTACTATATGTGGCTGTATAGTGTGGAATTAGGTGGATGGAGATAGGGGTGCATTAGAATAGGAAAGGGGACCTCCCCATTGCTTGGAGGAGGATTAAATGCGGTCATGGACTTGGGGAAGTAGAAAGTTCCACTCTAGTGAAATAGTTTTTATCCCTCTTAGTGGAAATTTCAAGTACCTCGTGATGGAGGTGTTGGGTTGTGTCTCACACCTCAGCCCAAGAGCCTGCTGCCACTACCTCCCAACTTTGAGGACCCTTCACCCTCCCTCCCCTTGCGAATTCCCTCCCAGCCATTCACTGCTGCTTCTAAGAGCTACTGCCAGGGGCAAGGAAATTAAGGCTTATTTTAACAAAGTGTGTACTGCATGAGTCATAGCTACCCTTCTTTCAGTGAAAGATTAAAATGGGTTTTGGGCTCCTAGTTTCGAGCCTATCCCTCAGATAGCCCTCATTTGAAGTCTGTATTAATGATGTCTATACAGATACAGCAGAAATGGAACTTCTGGGGATCAAGAGCTAGATAATGATTAATTTGCTTCTGTGCATAACCAATAGAGAGTACAATCATGGCTACTGGTTACCTGCTGCTTATTGTTAATAAATGAATGTGGTTGTTAATTCATTATATGTCTATCATGTGGCTATCAGGCACTGTGCTAAGCTCTGGGAGAGCAAAAGAGATAAATGAGGCATGGTCTCTGCCCTTGAAAATCTTAAAATTCAGCTGGGAAGAAAATTGCATGTGAACAAATAACTTGAAATCGAGGTAATTTTCCAAATGTGTAATAGATAGGTAAGCAGGATACAATTTGTTACCCTGGCAGTGGTTCTAATACCACTTCCCCTTTGATAGAGCTTCCTGTTACCTCTACCTTAATTTCCTCCTTCTATCCCCTAGAGTCTGCCTCTGCCAGACAGTTCCTCAGGGTGTATGTGGGAGACAGAGACAGAGAGGGAGGGAGTGCTGCAGAACCAGAACACGTACAGAAAAGGAAAAAAAGACTTGGTGGAGAAGTTTATGCGTTATGTACATAATAAAGATGGGACAGGGGCACCTGGGTGCCTCAGTCGGTTAAGTGTCTGCCTTCAGCTCAGGTCATGATCCCAGGATCCTGGGATCGAGTCCCGCATTGGGGTCCTTGTTCAGCGGGGAGTCTGCTTCTCCCTCTCCCTCTGTCTGCCGCTCCCTCCACTTGTGCTCTCTCTCTATCTCTCTGTCCAATAAATAAATAAAATCTTTAAAGATGGGAGAGATGAAAGCAGGAAATAAAGTGCTGGGGTCAAGGAGGAGAGGCTTCATGATGAACAAGGTGTCTGGTATTTGAGGGCTCCTTAGAATTAGGATATGAGGGATTGTGTTTTGCCTGTGAGGGCTGTGCTTGTTCAAATGTGGCACTCCTCTGAGACTGAACCATATGGGTCATGGTTTTCCAGGAATTATAGACCTGGAACCTCAGAGGAATTCAGAGGAGCTGGAGAGTTGCCCTGTTAGGGGATGGGCAGGTAAACATCATGGAGGTGATGGTTTTTGAATTTGGCTCAAAAGAATGGATGACTTTAGGGATGCCTGGGTGGCTCAGTTGGTTAAGCGTCTGCCTTTGGCTCAGGTCATGATCCCAGGGTCCTGGGATCAAGCCCTGCATTGGGCTCCCTGCTCAGCGGGGAGTCTGCTTCTCCCTCTCCCTCTCCCTCTTCCTCTGCCTGCCACTCCCCCTGCCTGTGTCTTTTCCTTCTCTGTCAAATAAATAAATAAAATTAAAAAAATGGATGACTTTTGCTATATCATAATAGAGTCTGTTGGGAGACTATCTTCCGGGCAGGGGACACTTTCTAAATAAAGTTGCAGAGTGAAGCAACGTCTTTACAAGACTAAAGATAACCTGATGACTGATCTTTTATTTCTCTAAAAACAAAGTATATTCTCTTTAGGGGAAATTCAGTAAGTATATTCTGTACTTTTGCTCTGTGATGAATAAAAGCTCCTCTTAAATTAAATGAGAAGTCTGGGTTCTATAGGTGGTAATGAAATAAGACTGGAAAAGCTGGTTGAGGTCAGAAATCAGTGAACCAGCTTCTAATACAGCGCCGATTTTTGTCACGATATTTCCTTCTTCAATTGAGTTGATAGAGTGGTGACCTGGATTCTTTGTTTGGCTTTTTGTGGTTGTAAGAAAGAGTTTAAGGGGCATTAGCTTTTTCCCCATTGTGAATGGGCCTGCTGGAAGGGTTATTCCAGGAAACCACTTTCCACTGCTGTTTTAAGGAGGCCAGTTCCTTCTCTTTCTTGCCTTTGTAAAATCATCAGACAGGCATGGGATGTATACTCTGCCACCTGGAGCATTGTAACTGGGGTGAGTGACCCAGGGACAAGAGGGAATGATGGAGATAATGTATGGCAGGAGCAGTGGAATTAGCCTTACCTTGGCTGCTAGAGAAGCTACAAGGTAGTTACCCTCCTTGGACCTCCAGACTTAACACAGTCCCTGCTCCTTCTGGAGCCTAGTGCCCCAACACTCTTGCCTCTTTCCTACTCTAATTTCCCAATAAATCCCTTTCATCTTAAATAATTCAAAATATATTTGTTACTGGGAACCAAGAACTTGACCTGACCCTGGGGCCCAAAGCTCTCCCTCTGCATGCTGTGAGTGGAGCAATACTAGCCCAAAGACATGATCTGAGGAGAGCCCTTACTTAGCTCAGAAAGTTGATAAGGTATCCAAGAGTTCTACGCTTTGCAGCTATTTTTCCACCTTGCGACATAACCTCCCTGGCAGCAAGGGTAGGATAATTATCGTGCTTTGCCAGATAGCAGACTGGGACGTCCTCGGAGGTTAAATGACAAGCCCAGGGCAGCAGAGGCAGTTGGTTCTTAATCCAAGATTAAAGTCACATGTTTGGCATACAAGTGTGTGTGTGCACATGCAGAAAGTTCAGCCTGTGGAATTTTACACTTGACTGTGGAATAAGAGCACAAAGCCCTTGGTTATGTGTCTTTGAAGGAATTATCCTCCTTCATTCTGAAGGAAGTGGCAGGGGAGCGACTGGGATCCTTCTGGGATGTCCTTTTGTTGCACGGTCAGGAGTTGACGCAAGCTCAGGTTTGTGTTTCTTATAACCCCGAGGGTGCTTGATGATTCCTTACATCTGTCACTAATTCTTCTCTTGCTGGGCAGAGGGACCACAGCTTCCCTCAGGGGGAGCCTGCAAGACAGCTCAGGACACAGAAGGGGAAAAAAAAATAAACAAAACAAGGAAACCCAGAGAAGTCTTGCTTTCAGCCGATTCAGTGTAGGTGCCTGACCCCTAGTTCCACTGCCCCCCCCATCAAAGTGATGTCATTTGTCTTTGGAGCACACTTAAAATTTCCTTCTCCTTATTAACTAATACTGGTCATTTTTTCTTTCCTGATAACAAAGTAAATCATGGTTATTTATTTATTTTTTATGAATTGTGAACTCCAGAAAAACATGCAAAAGACAATTACTGATAATGCTACCATTCAGAAATAACCATTTATGATATCCTTCTAGTCTTTTCACATGCATATACAATGCACATTAAAAATAATGCCCATAGAATTCTGTTTATATTTTGCAGTTTTATTCACCAATGTATCAAGAACACCCCTTCAAGGTTTTTGATGACTGTGTAGTATTTTAATCGTATAGACACACCGTCATTTATTTAATATATACCATATTCTAAGCATTCATGTTGCCCTTCTTCCTGTAGACATAATCTTTATCCTCCTTAATTCTATTTCATTTAGATAAATTTTTACAAATAGAATTGCTGGCTCTTTGAGAAGATGTTCAAGGAATAGTTTCAGCTTCCTAATATGGCTCCTTGATCTTCTCTTAAAATGGCTTTGCAGTTTGACAAGTGTCTTAGTCTGTTTGGGCTGCTATCACAAGATGCCACTAACCGGGTAGCTCATAAACAACAGACATTTATTTCTTACCATTCTGAAGGCTGGAAGTCCGAGATCAGGGTACCAGCATGGCCAGGTGAAGGCTATCTTCTGGGATGCAGGACTTCTTTTTGGATCGTCACACACTGGAAGGGATGAGCTGGCTCTCTGAGGCCTCTTTATTTTAATTTTTTATTGTTATGTTAATCACCATATATTACATCATTAGTTTTTGGTGCAGTGTTCCATGATTCATTGTTTGTTCATAACACCCAGTGCTCCATGCAAAACGTGCCCTCCTCAATATCCATCACCAGGCTAACCCATCCCCCTACCCCCCTCCCCTCTAGAACCCTCAGTTTGTTTTTCAGAGTCCATCATCTCTCATGGTTCGTCTCCCCCTCTGACATACTCCCCTTTTCTTCCTCTCCTGTTATCTTCTTCTTTTTCTCTTTTCTTAAAATATGTTGCGTTATTTGTTTCAGAAGTACAGATCTGTGATTCAACAGTCTTGCACAATTCACAGCGCTCACCATAGCACATACCCTCCCCAATGTCTATCACCCAGCCACCCCAACCATCCCACCCCCAACCACTCCAGTAACACTCAGTTTGTTTCCTGAGATTAAGAATTCCTCATATCAGTGAGGTCATGTGATACATGTCTTTCTCTGATTGAATTATTTCACTCAGCATAACACCCTCCAGTTCCATCCACGTCGTTGCAAATGGCAAGATCTCATTCCTTTTGATGGCTGCATAATATTCCATTGTGTATATATACCACTTCTTCTTTATCCATTCATCTGTCGATGGGCATCTTGGCTCTTTCCACAGTTTGGCTATTGTGGACATTGCTGCTATAAACATTGGGGTACACGTACCCCTTCGGGTCCCTACATTTGTATCTTTGTGGTAAATACCCAGTAGTGCAATTGCTGGATCGAACGGTAGCTCTAATTTCAACTGTTTGAGGAACCTCCAGACTTTTCCAGAGGGGTTGCACCAGCTTGCATTCCCACCAACAGTGTAGGAGGGTTCCCCTTTCTCCACATCCCCGCCAACATCTGTCGTTCCCTGACTTGTTAATTTTAGCCATTCTGACGGGTGTGAGGTGGTATCTCATTGAGGTCTTGATTTGGATTTCCCTGATGCCAAGCGATGTGGAGCACTTCTTCAT